>NW_028277950.1:0-61810 GCF_059751315.1 Micrasema longulum | reverse complement strand
ATCTTACACTAATAAGGGGGGTTTTAGGAAATATTTTTGAATAGTTTTTATTATAAAACATCTTAAATCTGTCTATTTTTGATAAGTTAAAATGATATGAACAAAATTTTCTAAAATATTAATATATTTTGATTTCAGCCCTGATGAAGCTCTCCAAAGCTGCTGATATAAGCTATGGAAGCAAGATCAAAATAATTTGTCTTCCAGAGTCTAAAAAACAAGATTTCGGGACACCATTAAAAACGTCGCAATATTACGGTACACCAAAACCAAAACAGCAAACAAAAGCCAGACCCAATCCACAGACAAAAGATACTGAATTTTTAGCAATGTATCTTCAAAAATTGGGAAATTTTACAAGATCTATTCTAGGGAACATGTTAGGAAATAAAAAGAAGAATATGAGATATAATATAAGGGTAGCAGCTAATGATGACGAGATGAATCATCCCATTAGACGACATCATACGGAGATTAGAGATAATCATAGAACGCCAAGAAATGCTAGAGAAACTGATATAAAAAATGACCAAAAAGATGGTCGACGAAGTGAAAAAGATTCAAAGAAGCTTCACTTTGCAAGTGACTCTTTATATTCCTACGATTCACTCGAGGACGCAAGTGACTATAACCAATTGGAAGATTCTGAGTGTTATGTCACTGGTTGGGGAAGATCTCAGACAAATGGATCTTTGACTGACACGCTTCTCGAAGCTTCTGTACCTCCTTTACCGATAGAATCATGTCTCGGAAAATACCCCAAGAACCTTCCACTGAATGCTGGACACATGTGCGCTGGTAATACGGACGGAAGTACAGGAACCTGTGTGGTAAGATTGCTTATGGAATCACCAATGTTCTTCTGCAATAGCTCTACGGCTCTGGTGTTTAACCAAAATTAGTATAAAATACCATTAAAAGATTTATGAAAATTCAGTCAATCAATTCTGTCACTTTGAATATTTGGAAAATAAGATGTTAAATTTCTTAGATAGTATCATGAATGAATTATCGTGTTATTTCACATATACCGAGTTAACGATACCTACATGATATGAATAGCTATAACAGGTCCAGATTAGATAGATTTCCACAATCTCTTCCACAATTGTAAGGATCGCTTCTATCACTTCCATTAAAAAATATTACGTACCTTTGAAATTTCAAAAAAAATTCAAGCCATGCATTTGTACTGATTTATGATAAATCAGTTAATGCTTATCTTTTTTGTTTCCAGGGTGATTCCGGAGGTCCTCTTCAGTGTTTCGGGAATGATAATCGCTGGATCCTCAAAGGAATTACATCCTTCGGTTCAGGTTGCGCGAAGCCTGGAGTTCCTGACGTCTACACTTATGTTCCTCACTATATTCCTTGGATAGTAAAAGTCATTGAAAGTAATTGAAAGATCTCCTGAATAAGTAGAATTGGAATTTAAATCTCTGGAAGGCAAAATATCCAGGTATTTAATCACAATACGATGCTGAGAGAGTACGTATTGATAGGCAACTCTATTTTATTTTCCCAAAAATCGTATTATTTTTAGTAAAAAAATAAGTACTTTGGTTAGACTGTAATTTTAAAAATAACATACGTCCATTCATTTTTTTAATAACCTTTGCTTATATGTGCGTCGCACAAAGTTTTCATACAAATCATTCGAATGTGCGTATTTAGCATTCGAACGCACTGTTCCTACCTATTCAAAGAAGAAATTAAACTAAATAAAATTAAGTCCTGATAAAAATTGACCACAAAATTGCACTGGGAAACATACAAGACGATGACAAAATACTAACCAAAAATGCTGTAGTAAACAACAACACTACCACGTTGAAAAACCAAAGACAAACAAGACAAACGTAGGACAGTAAAAATACTGTACAATGACTTACCTTACTCCTTAAAAAAATAGACTGAAGATACATTTAAAATCAACCTAAAAATGCACATGATGACTTCACCAATCAGATGAAACATAATATAGAAATCAAGACTTATTATTTCTGGCTGCAATACGATCCCACTTACTATTTAATGATGCTCACACTTACACACACCTGAACACTTACTCCCACACTAATACGCATAAACACACATCTACCTTTACTCTCATACAAATACACATAGACATACACAATTTAATAATATTTATGATTTTTATTTAGACACTTCGCTGGTCTGTCTTTAAACCGTAGTTAAAAAAATGTTATTACATCATTGTCGACTGTTTGTTTCTTCAAAATAAATAAATAATATACATTACACAAAAATAAATTAAAAATAATAAATAAAATAAAGATTGGACTCGAGGATTGATCTCGTTATATATTACAAATCAAGCATAAAAAAGCCTAAAGTAATTATTAAACGGACAAAAATATTTAAGAGACAAATCATGAATTCAAATCATCATAATATGATCTTAATGAATCACGACTTGCTTATTTGTATCATTTAAGGAGGGAGATAAAGAAATGTCCTTTTAGTGAGTAACCACAAATGTTGATTTTGAAGTTATCTAGTTTTAGTAATTACCTACGATGCTTACCTATTTTTATTTTTGACAAAGGCTAAAGTTGTTAGGAAATAAATGCTGATTTTTCCAATAGGAAAATATAACATATTGCGAATACCATATAGACGTATCCTTCTCTTCGCCCGGACATGAATGACACTAACATCCAAACCTCACTGTACACCTTCACCATTTGTGCAACTACTATAGTGAAGGTGTAAAAGTGGGATTTTCATATTAAAATAAAAAATGTCTTGATGAAGAGAATAATATTTATAAACATTTATACAAATATGTCACTTTATATAGTTGGTTTAGTACAAGTAAAATAGATGTATATTTTAAATCGATGTTTCGAGATTTGTGATTTTGCGATAAAATATGGAAATATCGCATACTACGAAAGCGATAAAAATATGTGAAATGGATTTGGAAAAATTAAATGTATATTCAAAATTAATATGGATATTGTAAAGAAATGTTTTTAAACATAAATTTAAAAAATAAATATGTTGTACATAAATCTATGTACGTATAACATATTTATATATCATTTACTCAAATATTTAATTTTGAGGGCCATTTTCAACGAGTTGTTTATAACTCAGTATTAGAAAATGGGATTCAAGTTGGGGTAGAGTGGGATTCGAACCACGGACCTTTGAGCCGTGAGTCCGAGACACTAGCCACGGGACCACAACCGGATTTTGGTGACGGAAAATTGTGACGATGTTCTATTTAAATTTAAACGGTCACAAACAAAATTAAAATTTTATACGAATCGTGACGTATAAGTGGCGTGGCCAATGCAATAGACCGTTTTCGCGGGATTTCAAAATTATAAATTATTAAATATTTTTTATGCTACTAATAAGGAGATAAAAAAATCTCGACAGTATTTTATAGATAAAAATATGATATTTCCTCGTTTATCGTTTTATTTCAATATTTTATTGTCGTAAAAATGCTATTGCAAAATGAATGTATTTTCGCTATTAATTACTGAGAAAAAAAATATCAAGTTATTCCAACAGCAAACTTTGAAGTCACAAAATAGACTTCTGTAAGATTGATTAGAAGTACTTAAATAATAGAACTACTATGTACCCATTACTGTTTATTATTAAGCTTAGCTTTAAACAAATGTATTATAAAATAGTTACCAATTTGCTAAAATAAGAATTTTATCCGTTTGTTAAGTTTTTATTTTACAATTCTTATAAAGTCGACTGATTGCAATTGCAAATTAGGTTAATTATCTTTATTAATAAATATTATGAACAATTTTTACTCAAGTTTTACTTTTATATTTGAAATAAATTTTATTCCAGTGAAATTAGGTAAATATTGTAGGTAAATTTTATGTAAAATAAAAAACGAACTTCCTTGCCGATTAAAATGATTCGTATACAACTCAGAGTAATAATGCGCCAAGTTATAGAGGAGCCCAAACGTAAGAAAACCATTCTAAAACTATTGGGTATTAAGTTAGCTACAGTTCGCAGCACAACAATGGGCCGTACTTAGGTCAAGAATTGACAAATGGATATTAATTTGCATTGTCAATACTTTTAAATATGTACCTGTGTATTTATTATTGAAGGGTTATTCCAATTTATTTTTCTATAATTTGCCTATATTTGTTTTTTAAAACTAAAAATATATTTGTAAGTTTATTTTTTTATTTATTTATTCATTTTATTCACAATAAACTTATGTTACATATATTGAGACATAAATCCCAACTCCATGGAACCAACGTCCTGTGTTGAGTTTGTTTGTTTGTCCGTCATATCTCCGAAACGGTGAGTCGTAATGACGTAATGTCGCCTGAAATTTAAACACGTCATTTAAGATGCGATTTCAAGGTTAACATTGCTGTTTTTGAGAAAAATTTGAATTGATCTCTACTCGATAAAAACTCAAACTTTATATGGATGTCTAGTGCGACCCCGACATATTGCCCGTAATAAACTGTCATTATCAACAGTAAACATACTTGAATTGACAAATTATTTCCTAAAATGAGAAAAAATAGTATCTGAAGTAAGTATTTTGATATAAGGAAAGTTTTTAAGCAACATTATACACGTGTCGGGACAATAAATGTCAAAAATCAATGTAAATCATAGAAAAATATTCGGTATCAATTACCTATGAAAACTGTCTCCTTTAACACCTTTGACGCTTCTACTGCTTGAACCAAACATACTACAATTCACCAAAGTCGATTTTTATTTATTATAACGCAAATATCCAAGTTATTTACAAACAAAGCCAAGCACAGCTCCAAAAGCATTAGATCGAACCGTTATGTTTATGTTGTCAAATAAAACAAAGTGGCCACCAATTTGTTGCTAAGCAACAAACCAACATCGCTTGCGTTCTATGAAATATAGTGATAGGGCTTCTCTATAAGTTCACACATAATTACTTTGAGGTCTACAGTCTGTTATTAACGCCGCATTGAGGCTCTAATCCCAACGGAAAACTTTTCGAAATATTTCAGAAAGAAAACAAAAAAGAAACAAAACGATTTTTTATTTTACTTAAAATAAAAAGCGCTTTATTTATTTTGTATTAAAATGTTATTCCAAAAAGAAAATGAAATATTTTTTTTATTCAAATTATTTAATGACATTTTTTTATGGAATTTCATTGTAATGATGTAATAACTTATATTTACAAATAAGTTAGTAATTAAAAATACTCGGTACACATTCACTTATTTGTTCGACCAATTAGCGCATTCACCCTTTAATAGGCATCTTTAAACTAGTCTGAAGATGTAAGTGAAGATGAAGTAACTTATAAGTAAATATAAGTTATTACATAATTAAAATGCAATAACGAATAAAAAAAAAAATTAGAACATGTTAAAAAAACTCAATTTATTTTGTAAAAATAACATAGTTTTAAAATAAATAGTGTGCTGAAAAAAATATTTGATTATTTTTTATATCACATAAAATTACACATCTTGAAGATTATATTAAGTAGAAAAAAACGTATAATGGAAAAAGGATGCCTTTTTTATTTACTACTAATTTTACTTTTTTTACATATCTTCTTCTTTTCCACGTGTCACATCAGGTCCCCCTGACATTGATTCACCCGGGAAAAAGCTCTCCATAGTGATATCCTGGTAAATTGTTGACCGAACTGGCTTCCTGTTGCCTTCTTCGGTGGAATTTAAATAAAAAAATGCATATTTTTTATTCACTTTCGTCCGTCTTACAAAAAATAGTTAAAGAAACGTTTATTAATAATAGCACACTCATATTTTAAAAAATATAATTTAAATGTACATAAAAAATATATTAATTATTACTTATTATAATTCGCAAAAAAAGTAAAGTTAAAGCTTCACGATTCAATCACTTCATAACACTTACACGAACGACGATTGAGATTTTCGTTAAAAAATATAATTTATTCAGGATACTGTATACTCGTGAATTTCTTTTATTCGTTTTATTTTAGGTTTTTTCCTTCATACTATTTAGTATTCTCTGAATTATTGTTGAAACCCCTAATAAATCAAATAACATAATACAATTTTTGAGACAAATCTAAACCAAAAAAGCATTCAATATAAATATATATAATTTTTGGATAATTCCGGGAAATTGGATTCATTCTCAAGTTTTGGCTTCCATTGCAGAAGCTATCTTTAGGGTAAACTGGGTATTTTGGTGGAAAACATATGTGTTTACGTACAAGTAATTTATACTGTGTCACATCGGCATTGCTAAAGAAAAAAAAAGCTTTTAAGATAATGTATTAAGGTATTTAAATTTTTAGGGTGAAGACCCTCCAGAAGTGGAGATTCTGTTTTTTTAATTTCAAGTCTAATTTACCGGGTGTGCGAAACGCTGATTGTATTTAAAATACCGAGTTTTGCGACCAACCAAATAAATGTATAGTCCTTAATCCAGAACAATAAAAGTGTTGTAAATCACTACTATTTTTTTTGCAATCTCATGACTTACATTTATACTTTTTTTTAAATACAAAAACCATATTCCATAGAAAAACAATGATCAGTATAAACTAAACCATATTCACACACTGTTATTAATTTATATTGATTATGACTCGATGGTTACTCTTAGGTAAAACTCCTGAAAAAGGAAATCGAGTGAAAGTAAGTCCGCCTTGTAGTGCAGTTGTAGGTCAGCGCTGCCCGAGTTCGATTCCTGACATGATCAAAGTGAATTATTTGTTTTAAATGTGATTTTTATTTTATTTGGACTGGTGCTAGAAGCCGTAGACTGGCCACCTCACCTTCACATAACGGATGATGAGGTACTCTGCTATTGGTGGTTCAATTCAGTACCCAATGCACCAGCGGATGTAGATTTGGGTACGATGTGATGAAAAATCTATGGTTTGCATAAACAAATGTTGTCTGTCTTTAATTACAACTGTAAAAATGTAAAACTTGCTTCAAATAAACGATTTAGTTTCTTCTTCTATGAGTTCCACTTTTGTCTTTTTAACGGGATACTCGTCGTACAGGACGTTTTCTAAGAAGTGAGAGTTTGCCTCGTTCCTGAAGTTGGGATTATCAGGTCTCTTCACCTGGACGAAGGTCACGGAGTTGTAGAAGATGCAGATGACTCCGGCTATTACCATCAGCCAGCCCACGATGACCAGAATAACGGGCATGTATTTGAAGCCCAGCAGAACGAGGAGTTGAAGGTAGAGAGGCAATTCCGTTATCGTCTGAAATAAGCAATCGAATTAACAATTTAGTTTTCATTACCAAGAAATTGAGTTTCTCTAGTGGCATTATTGGCAAAACTGCAATTTGATTACAGTTTTTATGGTTTTTATAATTTATTTATTTATTTTATTTTATTTATTATTTACACACAATATTACCTTTTTATATTTTTTTTGATTGATTGATTTATAATGCGAATGTGTCTGGTTGTAGAAGTCGAGGAAGGCCGAGAAAGACATGGCATGATCAAGTACAACAAATTCTTGAAAGTGGTCATGTGAAAAGTCGGAATAATCGACGTGCGTGCATGAGAAGATGTATGAATGTGAAGGAAGCAAAGGAAGTGCGCCAGTACAGAGTGGTGTGGCGTTCTATCCTCTCTGCCTACCTCTCCGGGGAAATGGCGTGATGGTTAGTTAGTTAGTTAGTTAGTTATAATTTTTTTAAACATTCTATTTTTTTTTTTACAGGACTCACCAAGCCAATTAATATGGCTTTTCGGTAAAAATCCTTTACATTAAAACATATGATAACACAACATAGCTGTATAATAATAATTTCTACCAACTTAAAAAATATAAGGAGCGAAAAAAAAATACGTTTTCAAATAATATTTAGAAAAATGCAAAAAAAGCAAAAAAACTCTTATCACTGATTTTTGGGCTGCAGCTGCTAACTTTTCAAACATTATAAAGTAAGTTTTTCTTATTTTTATAAAAATTAAAATAAACTTACCGAATCCAACCAAATGATGGGAATAGTAAGATCATTGAATCGTTTTCCTTTAGCGTTATACATCGTATTTCTCATAACTAAATTAACTTGCGTTCTAATGGCTCCATATAATGGCAATCCGAGATTCTGTCAAATAAAAATAAACAATCAGTTATTATCCTGTCAAGAAATACAATTTAATAAGATACAAAACATATACTCGTACGTACGGGTTCATAAGTGAAGGAAGTTGAATGGATGTCTTCATTTGGGTTCAACCCCTCAAACATTTCCAATAACCGAGGATCTGAGTGCAGGAAATGTGGAAAAGAAATGGCTAATGGGAGTCCTGAAAAAAAAGAAAATTATTTAAATGATTTTGATAAATTTATCAATGAAACTTCTTGGTTTAATTTTATTATTTTGACCAACGAGCGCTTTCGCCAAAGTAGGCATCTTAAAGACTTGTGAATTTGTGTTCGTCATTCATTTATAGGTATGTAAACTTCCCAGTCAAAAAATCAAGTACTGTGCCCCTGTTAAAATGTGTGTTTCCGACTCTATTGTATTTCGCCATATGTTTTTCTCCCACTCCTTAAATAATAAATGCTTAATCCCAATTTCGGTCAAAAACTCCCAAAAATGAACTGTTTAGCAAACTAGTTGTAAATATTTATGTTTTCTGTCCTCTGTTAAAATACTTATTTAATCTTCTTATCTCCAAAATATGTTAAGAATAGTATAAAACTGTAAACGTTGTAAACAATTCACCAGACTTGAAGATGTCTACTTAAGCGAAAGCGCCCATTGGTCGCAATAATAAAAAAGTAAAACTAAATCAAGAAGTTTCATTTATAATTTTATCAAAATCATGGAGTTTCATCAAGAAATATCAACAAAAAACATCAAAATTATTTAATGTGCATATTATTTCGATGATGAATGATTTCGATCGAATTGTTAGGAGCCTATTTTAATTTTTAATTACTCTTGTAATTCTAAATTTGTTGCAACAGAGGGGGAAAACCTTTTGAGAAGGGAATATGAAAGTCCAGGCATTTACTATGACCTGTCAGTGGCTAGTTTAAGTGGCCCCCTTACACATAGTGCAACATTTACCACTCTGCCTATGTTTAAAAATCCACACTTCTTCAACTCTTCCATCTGTTGACTTTTGTGAAGTGAAAGAGCGGAAACCATCATAAGGGTGACATTCGTCTCATGAATCCTTGTAATTTTTTAGTAATAATTGTTAAAATAATAATAATAATAATTGGTAATGTTTAAAAATAGTAGCCCTGAGGAATTTACGCAAGTTAAATATATATATTATGATTTTTTTCCCCGAACATAGATTTAGTAGAGTTTTTGAACTTTTTCTTTTCGAATTAAGTTACATATAGCTTGAAAACGATTACGTATTTTTCTTGTTTTTTTTTTAAAACTTTTATACATTAAATAAATGTGGTATAAATTTGTACCGCCAGGGAAAAGCAATATAAAACGTTGTTATTTTTCCAATACGATGTATTAAATTATTTTTTTTAAAAACCCGTATCAAACTATAAAAAAAATGTTTTTTTTTTATTTGCTATCATAATAATAGTATTGAGGTTTGTAAATGAGTAGTTATTTTACAAAACTAAACGTTTGACAGTTCTACGCTTAACTGATCCCCAGGAATAATTTTTCAAAACACTCGTGATATTTGCCTAGTTTAATGTGAAGATGCTATTAAATATTGACTAATTTGTTATAAAATAATAAAGGAGAGTACATTATTGACTAATTTGTTGTAAAATAATAAAATAAAATAATGAATGAGTATTAACTAATATAAGTTGTGTCGGTTTTGTTCCAAATGACGGGGACGCAACAAAAAAAAATGCAACAAATTAGTCAGTAGTGTATTCGTCTTCATTATTTAACAACAAATTAGTCAATATTTTCTCGATTGAACGTGAACAAAAGGAGGGGTCGAAAGTGCTTAGTTTTGTCAACTTGACATTTAATTTTGAAGGCTTTTAATTAAATTAAATATTATATCTAACTTAATAACAAATACATCTCGTAGAACAGAATATTTCCTTTCGTAAAACGTATAATCTTTTCTACTGTGTTTTTATTTTGGTGATAATTTTTAAATCGGAATAAAAAAACCGAACCCAACTTATTTATTTTTTAAATGTTTAAATTTTTTTCATTTGAATTTTTCAGTTTTTTTTTACAACACCTATAATAGGTAACAGAGTATAAAAAAATAAAGGACAATTACATAGCAATGAAATATATAAATAAAAAAACATATTTACAGTAAAAATAGTAAACGAAAAAATCCCACATAGGCATGGCCTGTTCGTGGGTATACAATAATTTTTTATGAATTTTTGCTCCTATAATAATTAGACCGATATAATATTTTTGTGTAAAATAAGAAAAAAAGAAAATCTTCTGTAAAATATAATAAGGTACTTTTTTTATTTTATAGTAATTGAAAAAGGAAATAAAAAATATTAAAAAACGTGAAAAATTTCATTTATATTAAAAGGCAACAAAATATATAATGGAAAAAAGGGTTTATATCTTTAGTTTGAATCCAGGATAGTGCGTGTTTTTTAAAAGAAGTAAAATTTTGAAAGTTTGGGTTTAAAAAAATATTTTTAGTAAAAAATGTCTCATAAGTCATGTCTCTGTGCTAGCCTCGTTTTACAATGTGGTATTTCTAACACACGATTCCTTCTTTGACTTTATCTATTTAAATTCGTTGTAAATACATTTTGGTTCTTAAATATACATTTCAATCATTGAAAATAATATATTTGTTTTTTTCCAAAAGTTTAGCTTCTTGGTATAATTGGAAAGAGGGAAAAGTGTAATTTTTGTGAAGAATTTTTTTAAAGATAAATTATGTAAACATCTAATTGATAGCAAAGAAACTTAATCCACTTGTAAAATATAAGCTTGTACGAGTACATCATAAGCAAGGTCAGAAATACTGCAATTCTCAAATAAAAAAAATTGACAGAATACTCACCATAGTAGCATGGAGCAACATCGATGAAATTATCAGGTAAACAGGGTCCATTTTTGGGGCAGAAACAGGTGTTATTTGGGTTGGAACAAGATAACTCATTTTCAGGGATTGCATAAGTTCTGGATTCCATCCCGTTGGGTTCAATTTTGCTGCTTTTATATTCAATGTTTAGTGCGCGGCAGAACAAACGTTTGTAAAGGTTTATCTTGATTTTAGGGTCCATGTTGGGTGGTAAGACCAAACCTTCGAAGGCACCTTTAACCGTGTTACAGGGTAAACTGTAAATATTTTTTGCACATTTAAGTAATATGACTTTAAGATTAACAAATTACAACAGGGATGGAGAATACCTTAAAAAAGGGAATACGGAAGTCTAAGCATTTACAGGGCTTATGACCTGTCATTAGCTGGTTTAAGTGGTCTACAAACATTTGGACAAACTCAAATATTGTAATAAAACCAACTGGTCCAAGAAGAAGTTTAACTGCTGCTGCGGTGGTTGATGTGTGTGGGTGATTTTGCATCAACAAATCTTCTGGTTTTTCCCAAAATTGAAAATGTTTTGTTCTCTGCAAACTTTATCGTTACCACCACCAAAAATTCCAAGTGTGCAAACCTATATAGTTTAAAAATGTTGATAGTAAATATAAAGTTTAATTATAGTTATATATAAATTAATATTAGAACATTCAAATATGCAAAATTTATATACCAAATAAAAAATATGTTAAAAAAACCACTTCGAAACGAATAAAAATTCAAAGAAATCGCAATTAAAGCAAAAAGTGCGGGCTTGAACATGATTTTTTTATGACATTTGACTGTTCCTAAGACGGTTTTGTTAACTTTTCGTATATATTATCAATCTAAAGTACGATTATTTTCGTCCCTTACTGTGGCAATAAATGTTAATGAATATAAGTACAGCCGAATCGCGGCCAGCTTCACTATTGATAAAATTCATAATTTCTATTCATCTTTTGTATGTAGAGGGAAATCGTTGCAATAAGTTTAAATTTTTTTCCACAGATGTCACTGTTTTTCATATATTAGTGGAAGAGGAGTCATCGGGGCACTGTGGGAGATTTCGTATCAGAAGTTTCGAGAATAAGGTGAAACTATCAAGTTATAGTTACACCTGATGACGGGTAATCATAATACCCGAAACTAATTGTGTTATAATATTTAACTAGTGTGTGGTCTATATATAAAAATGTTTTATTTTAAATACGAAATTAATGTCTCGTATATTTAAAATGCTAATCCTCAAAGTAAATGCTGACACAATAAAAAGTATTAGAATAGACTTTGGCGAAATTCTAGTTTTTTGTATGATTTTTTTTTTAAAAACCTGTTAGAGTAACAAAATAAACATTTTAAAGTCAAGTCATGTTATGTCTCGTCTGGTTAGTAGTCATCATGTGCCTTTATAAGTTAATTTAAAATTTGTCCCGAGTGTAATTTTTCAAGTGGTTAGATAAATCATTGTAGTATTTAGTCCATTGTATGGTATTTTTGACTGTCCAATGTTTGTCTTTGCTTTTCAACTCTCATTATCATTTCTATTTGCACCTATATTTTGGTCTTTGAAATTCCATTGCTTTAGTCCAGGTGATCCATTCCAGTACTAAATGGTGTAAGGATGACGAGTACTCACATCTCATTAATTTGTACCTCAAATATTTGTTTAAGAATCGAATTCAGGATATACCTACCTTGTGTTTAGGTCTTTGAATTTCCATTGATTCAGTCCAGGTGATTCATTCTAGTGCTGAATGGTGTAAAGATGACTAGTACTCTCATCTCATTAATTTGTACCTCAAATATTTGTTTAAGAATCGAATTAAGGGTATTCATACCTTGTGTTTAGGTCTTTGAATTTCCATTGCTTTAGTCCAGGTGATCCATCCCAGTACTGAATGGTATAAGGATGACCAGCACTCTCATTAAGATTAACTGTAATAAGTTCTTGTTTTTCTGCGTACAACTACAATCAGAAAACATTACAGAATCAGAGCAATAAACTTCAACATTTAACTTGACAATAATATACCAATGATATTTTATTTATTTTAATATTTTTTTCACATTATAAACAATAAATAAAAAAAATATGACCTCACTTTATTTTAGTATTAAAAAAAATTTGTTGGTAGTCATTAACATTTATTGTTATTATTGTTACCCATACCGACGACACTTAACAGTACTCATACTTTTTTTTCACGTGAGAATATATAAAGAAGACTTATACCCGTATGCAGAGACAAAACTTAAGGTGAGGAAAGTACATTCTAATTTCAAATGCAGAGAATAACTCGAAGGTGAAGACAATAGAATGTACTTTCCTCACCTTAAGGTTTGTCTCTGCATACGGGTTATTAAGGTGATTCTAATCGAAAATTTGAAACTTCAAAATAAAAATCTTATTTTTTGTTTTGTACACCATTTTGTAAAAAAGAACCTAAATTATATTTTTACGGTATTTAATAATAAAAATAATGTTTGGATAATTTATATAGCGCCATTTTTGTGAAAATCACCACAAGGGCGCTGATCATGTTATAATCAATATAGTGTAAAGTTTCCGCAAAACAAGTTTCGTAAAATTTCCATTGAAAACAAACGTAAAAATGGTATTTATCAATAAAAAATGATAAAAGTGCCATCTATGAAAAATTAGTTTCATATTTTTGTTTAGAATCACCTTAATATACAGAGAAAAATAACGAAATTTTAAAACATTTGTAAACACTGCGTATTAATGTTTATATTTAATTTCTGTATACCTATATTATTTATAATTTAAATAATAAAAGAACAAAAACATAACATAAATTATACGTTTGTTGAGCAGGTGATTCAATATTGGTTTGGCCGAATGAGACAATCCATTCTACTTCTACCCAGCTTCCATTTTCTTTATAGGGTTTTTGAACATTTTCTCGTTACTAATGAGCAAGATCTGTAGTTTTTAAAATTATTTTTTATTTTTTAATTAACTATTAAACTAAGCCGAAAAGAAAGAAGATTAATCTATTACCTACCCTGTCCAAAATTCCAAATTTTTTGAAGTCTATCCAGTTAGGAAGATAGTTGCTTGTAAGTTTGACTAAAGGGTCGTCGTATCCCCACAGAAAGTCATTGACGGGAAGGTTGACGAAGGCTGGTGACCCAGTAGATAGGACATTGACTCCCCATCGACGTATTGTAGAGGCATCTGAATTCATACTGATGATACCCTGAAAATAATTTTTCTATAAAAAAACTTGGCAGAAAATACATGAAAGACATAGGTAAATAATAGTAAAAATATAAAATTCATATTAATTTGTTAAAGATTTAGCACTTTCGTGGCAAAAAACATAATTTGGAGATTGCCTCTGTTTGCCTACCATGCATGCAGTCCAGGATTCAATTTTTTGAACACACTGTACACATAAATATTTATGTCAAAGATGGGTGGAGAAGTCAAAGAAATAAATAAATAAATTTTTAACCCTTCCCTTACTGTGCCAAAAACATCCTCGTGTTACGGTGCTGTGTAGTGACTACACATGCAAAAATTTAGAGATCTGAAATTGGAAAATTGAGATGGCCTTAATTAATTCAAGTTGGAGTTAAAAGTGACAATATTTTTAGTCTAATTGGTAAAAAACATAAGCTTATTCGTGCTCGCAGCGCGGGCGAAAGAACCGCTCTTAACGAAATCCAGAGAGAAACTAACTGGCCGACTGGCGTCTGGCAGAAGTACTGGCAACTTTGATGTTCGTCAGACAATTATATATTCGGTGCTCTTTTACTTCATACTTAGCAATATGCGACATATTGGAAATCTTTCTATTGTACTGGTTATTTATATCTACCCTTTAACACAACATTTGATAAAAGGTGCGAGTATTATTTTTTTGCCAAATTGATTAATATGTTTCCACATAAAATTAAGTTAACTGATAACAAACATAAGTCGGCCTGGTGGTGTAGAGGTCAGGACATTTGCCTACCATGCAAGAGGCTTCGAATTCGATTCCCGACATGGTTGACATGATATATTTATTAAAAATTATATTATTTATTATTCAAGTGTTTTTACACTAAAATATTTCATGGGTCCTGGATTGACACCTGAAACGTATCATGTTACCTTTATGTAACAAAAAATGATCGATATAAAAAGCGATTAGTGTACCAATACAGTGCCCTATGCACTATTCGGTGCGGAAAGAGAAACATTAAAAATGGTGATAATAACAAACAATATTTCAAAAGGGAATCAAAATCTGGCTGAAGAAAATTAGGACAAAATAAATAAAAAAATTATTTGAAAGACATTTGAAATAAATAAATAAAAAGAACACTGTACAACTGTACTCCAGTCCTAGCAGGTTTTTCTATTGAGGAGGATTCTTAAATTAATTTTGTATGAACAATATTTCACGTAGCATAATAATAACACAAAAAAATAAAAAAATATATCTCAGCTTCACAGTTAAACATATTTTGTATCAGTGAAGAATGGTGATTATTTATTTTTTATTTCATTATTTTTACAGGTAAGCTATACAAAAATATCATATATTTGTACCTACATGGAAGGTACATAATATAATGCAAGTAAAATATCCTATAAATTGATATTTTTCTGTGGTTCTGTGTGATACAACAACTCCCATCAATAAAATCAACTCAAACGACGTAATTTTGTCATATATATTATTATACAGATATATTATCCATTAATTTAATACATAACTCGTTAAAAAATTAATAAAAAAAAGCACTATGAATTCAGTCAATATTAGGTATTCAATTGAAATGTCAACGGGTCGAAATGTTATAGAAATTAATAGTGCTAAAAACGGCCGCGTTGAGCGCCATATGTCCTGCAATTCGACGCATAAAAGTAATTATGGTCTTATGTCAAAAGTACTATCTCAAAGAAAAATAGCCCTGAAGAAATAATGTTTGAAATACTGTTTTCCAAATCAAGAATCTTCAAATAATTTTTGTAATCTGCAAGTTTAATCTAGGAGATAAAACCCGCACTGGGGCTAAGACATTCAAAATAATATAGTATACTTATTTGTATGAAATAAGCTGGAATAATCGGCTAGTTTCTTGGCTCACCGCAGACGCTGGACGCGCTTTATTAATAATAATATTTCTATTAGGATAAAAATATAAACGGTGGAAATGATTTAAAATAAAAAGTAATTATTTTTTTTTTCTGAAAATAAAGTCACAGTAAAACATTATTATGGTCAGTCAAATATAATGGTAAGCTGCGCATAATCGCTTCTATACACGGTTCGCCCCTGCTATGTATACTAATATACCACGACAGGCCAAGAGTCCCAATAGTAGTGGTAAATTATAGCACAGAACACGGAGGCTTGAGAAAAAACATATTAAATGTTTGTTTTCTTATTGGAAATCCAACGTTCCGTGCTTGAGTCAAGCATCTCAACCACTACACCACGGATGTCGTCATAATGAGGATGTTTAGTGCAACGGGACATTGGATATAAATAATGTTTTCATAAGCGCGGAAAATTAAAACGTTTAATTGTTAAGTGAAATTTCTCAAAAATGTATGAAAAAAAATGGTTTTGATAAAAATTTACTACTTTGAACGACGTCACTAGTTCTCCGAAATCAACCAATAGCAGAGTGATGTGATACATTTCCGGTTACCGGGAAGCCAACTAACCAATCAAAATTACTCAACGTAGAGAACTTGAGACCTCACAGGCGTATTAATTTCAGAATCACAAAACTTGAAAAAAAACATCTATCAATAGAGTTTAGAAATTTCTCCGCCTGTGACGTCACAAGTTCTCTACGGTGAGTTCTGCTGATCAATGAATTGGCTTCTTGGAAAACGGAAATCTATTACAACACTCTATCATTCGCTTATTTGAAAGAACTTGTGACGTATAGTTTAAAGGAGTCCATTTTTTTCGTATATTTTCGAGAAACATCGTCATAAAACTATACGCTCTAATTTTTACGGCGTGTAAGATAACATTTTTATATCCAACAATGTTTGAGTATGTCCAAATGCTTCCAGACTGGCTGGATTTCCTCCTCAGGGAGTTATTCATATTTAAATTTATTAGTGTGTAAAGTGGCCACTTAAACCAGCCAACGACAGGTCATTAGCCCTGTGAATGCCTAGACTTCCATATTCCTTTTTCAAAAATGTTTTCCCTCTCTGTTGAAATAAATTTAAAGATGAATAACTCCCTAGGGAAGAAATCCAGCCAGTCTGCAAGCATTTGGACATACTAAAACATTGTTGAATAACTACCTGGTAAAAGAAGACGTATAAAAATTGGAAAATTGTTTTCAGGCGTTGCCTAGTAGGTGATTTGGTTCAGCCGGATGAATCTCACCCACGTGATAAAGGTTTCAGCTCTTTTACTTCACAAAAGTCAACAGATAGAAGAGTTAGAAATTACAACAGGGATGGAGAATACCTAACTAAGAAGGGAATATGGATATTATTTCACTTACTAGTTAATCTAACTAACTAAATTAATCTCTTGACAATAAAGGTTTCAGCTCTTTAACTTCACAAAAATAGACAAATTGAAGAATTGAAGAAATATGGATGTTCGAACATAGGCAAAATAGTAAATGTTACACAGTGCAGTGTGTAAAGTGGCCACTTAAACCAGCCAATGACAGGTCATAAGCCCTGTAAATGCCTAGACTTCCATATTCCCTTCTCAAAAATGTTTTTCCTCTTTGTTAAAATAAATTTAAATATTTTTATATCCAATTTCTTGTAGAACCGAACTTTTTCATTCTCAATCTGAGTACATAAGACCCATTTTTTCTGCAAACTGTAGCTTACTTCGTGATTAATAATATTGGAATGGTTTTTGTCCGTATTGGCGTGTCTAAAATCGGTAGAGCGTTATTACTCCGAGGTAACATGTAATGTTCAAAATCAAGACAGCAAAGATTACTTACCAATAAAGGAATATTAATCGTCACCATTTTGTCTGTGTACACATCCCCAAAAGATTTTTCCGGCATAAAATATACTTTAGTTATCGGTTCGTAAGTCATAGTACCATTTTCATTATAAGTTATGTTTCTATTTGTTCTAATTTCTCTAAAACAGAAAGAGTTTCATATTACAACATATTCAAGAAGATGATAATATTATACTCAATTTAACACCCATACGCATTTTTTTTGCATCACAACAGGTAGGAGGCCCAATTACATTGGCGAATTGCATCACAGAACACACAGGCGGGAGAAAAATCACATTTAATTTTTGTGTTCTCACCGGGAATCGAACCCGGAACCTTCCGTGTGTGAATAAAGCGTCTTGACCACTACACCACGTAGGCCGCCGTGCTTTGAGCCGGAATATGAAAGTTCAGGCATTTATAGATCATAGGACCTGGATTGGCTGATTTTAGAATTGTTTAATAGTAAATTTATTATGTTTGTTTTGGTTTACCCCATTAATTTTCAAAAACATATTTTCACTTTTATAAATAAGTTATGAACTCATGAAGCAACCACTTTACACACTGTGTAATATGAAGTTAAAAAACTGAATCATGTATTAACGCTTGAAAAACCGGGGGGCTGAATTAACTAGCATATTTCCTGCTAGAAGTAATATAATGATTATATTCGTTTTTGGAATTTCCCATTTCCCATATCACTCTTTTTCTTATTAGGCGCAGAGAGGTAGGTTCTCGGGAAAGATTTTTTAAATTTATTTAAAAATAAATAAAGACTTATTATTTCTGGCTGCGATACGATCCCACTTACTATTTAATGATGCACACTTCTGAAAAATTACTACCACACTAATTCACATAAACACACATTTACACTTACTCTTATACAAATACACATAAACACACCCTGTTGTTGTAACACAATTTAATAATATAATACAAATAATTATAATAATAATATATACATTTTTTTTTCGTTTAATGTTATTCAAAATTGTTTTCTTAGTTTTTTTTAAACTGGTTCAATGTATTTCTAATACCAAATTATCTTTTTTTTATCGATAATTCTATAACTGGTAATATTTTATTATTTTATATAGTTTATTTTTTTTAGACTTTCTAAATGTGTTAATTAATAATATGGTTTTAAATACTCTGTATTACTTATAATTATGCTTACATGTATGTATATTTAATTGTATTTGTAACTAATATGTAAAAGGCACTAAGTGCCGTTTATTTCAATAAAATAATATAAAATAAAAAATACGTATGATTTTTATTTAGAAACTTTGCTGGTCTGTCTTTAAACTGTATTTTTTAAAAATGTGATTATGTCATTGTCGACTGTTTGTTTCTTTAAAATAAATAAATAAAGGTCATAGTGAATAATCTTTGTTACGAATTTTAATATTATTTTGTATCATGTAATATTTGTAAGGTCCCGTGGAGTGTCGTGGACTCACGGATGTTTGGGTTATGGACACTGGCAATACCAAATGCCAGTCCCTCCACATTAACAAAACTAACACGTTACCAACCGCTACAAAACGGAAACCAAAACCAGACTTTCCCCGTTCAGTGCTAGTACTAGACGTGTAACGTGTAGTTATCGACACTCGACTCAAAACGTAAATTATACTCATTTATTGTAACGGCTTCATTCAATCAGTATTGTCGACATTTCTCATATAATATTCGAACATCTGTCACAGTTCATTAAGTTATAAAATTAGTAAAAAATCTCCTCATAATATTTATTTATTAAGTAATACTTTTTCAATGTTCGTATATTTTTTTTCATCCAGAATAATGTTTCAATTAATGTTTTGTGGAAACATTTTACAAAACGTGAAACATGCCTTAAATTAGTTATTTAACAAAGTCAACATAATAATAATAAAAAAAACGTAATGTATCTATTCAACATAATAATCATTAATATGTTAAGCAATATAAACTAAAATAATCATAAAAAAGATAACCAATTTATATGTAACTGTAGACCAAATTTCATATACAGTACACAAATTTTATCTAATAATATGTAGGTGAATAAAGCATTTATTTGTAACCTATACAATTAAATTCCTGGTTAGTCCAATTTCAATATAATCATCTTTACACAACAGTTTACTACATAGTGAATCATGATAACGCAAATATACATTTATGTTTTATTTTTTAAAATTAAACAATTAAAAAATGATTTTTATGCAAGAAAACGTATCCGCCATTGTTAGTTTTAAGTGTATTTTTTTAAACGTTTTTTTACGGCGTAAAAAGTGGTTACGGCAGATGGATGGATATGGATAGATATATAAATAATGATTATGATAAAATTATAAATAAACTTATCAATGAAACTTTTTGGTTTCGTTTTATTTTTTATTATTTTGACCAACGAGCGCTTTCGCCTAAGTAGGCATCTTCAAGACTGGTGAATTGTTTACAACATTTACATATTTTATACTATTCTTAACAAATTTTGGAGATAAGATCAAAAAAGTATTTTAACAGGGGACAGAAACATAAATATTTACAACTAGTTTGCTAAACAGTTCATTTTTGGGAGTTTTTGGACCGAAATTGGGATTAAGCTTTTTTTTATTTAAAAGATGGGAAAAGAACACATGGCGAAATACAACAGAGTGGGAAATACACATTTTAACAGATACAGTTAGCACAATATTTATGTATATTATATATATTAATACCAAGAAGTTTCACTGATAAGTTTATTTATAATTTTATCATAATCATTAATTATGGAGTTTTATCAAGAAATATCAACAAAAAACATCAAGATAAATAAATGTTAAATCCAGATTTTTTTTCTCATTTAAATATTAGGGCAACATTGCAATATGGTACGAGTGTAAAAGGTTCTGACAATCCTCCAAGGTTTATTTAGAGTATAAATTTAATAAAAAATGGCGTTTACTGCTGTACCTTAATACAACAATAAGCATGTAGGTACTTACTTGTAGACGTAGGGCCCAATTTCTTCAAAACGTAGTTTTTCATCTTCCCCACTAAGAAATCTTTCAGAGTTTGTGATATTTAGGACGTACACTTTATTTATAACTTGAACGGGTATTGTTTCCCATAAACTTTCAGCTAACGAACCTGGCCTCATTACGGAAAACTAGAAAAATATATTTAAAAAAATCTTAATTTATGCTTTTGTGCTCGGAGAATCTTTGACAAATCGGACAACTCTCAAAATGATACTGAACATTAATATTTTCATGCATGTGTTTTATTATTATTCATTGTAGGCAGGCAGTATTTGCTGATGCGCCTATTTCCCGTGTACTGCTTTTTGTCCAAGTTCTTCTTCCTTCAAAAATGCATTCAAACGGTTTTTGAACTGGTTGACCAAAATGGGATGGACAATTAGACTTGGCAATTTATTCCAGTCTGAAACTACCCTGCTGGAAATGATGTTTTTTTTCTTATTGGGGTGGAATTGGGGACGATAGAGCTTCCAATTATCACTTTTGACCCCGTAAATTATGTTAGTTAATTAGTTTTGTTTTTTATGAATTTATTTACGGTTCAATAAACCTTTTGTTATTTTTTTGTTTGTAGATGCATGTAGATGCCCGTATGCATGTGTGTGCATGTATGCGTTCATATGTGTTTGCATGGATGGCTCAAAGTGTGCATTCGGTATTTTCATTTGTTACCAATAATAACCTCCATGGAAAACCCAAATATTTATTGTAAAATCATTCTTTTCTCGCTCAGGATTTATTTATTTATTTTTTGTCACATTTAATATATATTATTAACATAATGAATGAAAACTTAATTGGTCTTTTTATGTTTAAAAATCCTTGTTTTTAATAGTGATTATGTATGACTGTATGTTTTCTGAATAAAGTAAAATATTTATTTTTTTAAAGAACATTTTTCTCAATTTGTTTAATTTATTTTGCAAAGTATACGTTTGCAGTTTACAAATATTATATAAACCTACTTATTTATAATTATTTTCAAAAGCCAGTGCCAGCTGAGGGCGTTTGAAATATGCAAATAAAATAGTTAAAATAAAAATATATTTATTTATAATTTTTCAAACCCGTTAGGGTTATTTAACATATTAGGTCAAGTTAAGTTATGTCTCGTCTTGTTAGTACAGTCAATAGGCAATACTTACATATTTTATTACGTATTTAAGTGGATCTGTGACAAATAGTAATAATCCACAAACGAACACCATAGTACCTAGCAGTCCCCACTGTATGCAACCTAGAAATAAAAAATGTGTTTTATTTACATATATAAGAGACAGGTATAATTATTGATCAGAGGTGGTTTGGTCATGTAGAACAAATTAATGAAGAAAAAACCGTAAAACATATACGAGTATGAATATAATAGAATCTGTTAAAAAAAAGTTCTTAAAGTACCTTTTGTATGAGTCCTAAATTCCTAACCCTTTTCAAATTCAAATTACGAGCAACTTCTAACTCTTTTTCATTTTGATTCTCTGATAAAACGCCGCGCCGCGTTGTTTTCAATTTAAAATTTCTGTATAAAATATTAAACTATATAAATACGAACCTCCTAAATAAAATACAAATAAATGCGGGATTGAGAACATTCAGACATCGGGAAACATTTAAACTGCCTTCGTTTTCAAGTAATGCTACATACCACACACCTATGGCCCGCATGTGTCGAGAATATAATATATACTACCGAAACAATAAAATTGTCATTTTTCATTATACTCACTCAGCTTTTGCGAATAATCTCTTAGGAATAAATCTTATTTGATAAATATACACGCACAACTTATTTTTTATTGCATTGTATCCTGTATAAAATATACATCTGTATATTTAAAAATATGTATTACATCTCAATATATAAATCCATTTTGTGTAATTCTATAATAATGCATGTAAAATTGTATCGATGAATGCTTTCAAATTATATGTTTTCTAGTATGTACCTTTGTTGAATTACCTAATTAAATAAAATAAAATAAAATAAGCTTTCGACACGCTAAACCATGAAACACTCATAAAATCCCTTGAAGTTGCAGGAATAAGGGGAAGGTATAGTAAAATTATGGAAAACTACCTAAAAAATCGTTATATGAAAGTCAAAGTTACAGAACAATTTAGTAATAAAAGAGTTGTGTCTACGGGAACAGCTGAACAATCAGTCTTGGGACCGATTCATTACTTAATATTATTCAATGGAAAGTTATGTTAAATTTTCAAATTGCTTCTGATTCGCAGACGATACTGCCCTTGTAATAAGCTATTCAAATGTAAAAACTGCCCAAAAAATGCTTCAAGAAGGTTTTTCAAATCTCATAAAATGGGCGCATGACTATGGTTTAGCAATAAACTCTAAAAATACAGAAATTGTTTATGTATCCTCACAATATATCACTAAATGTGAATTTGAAATAGAAATACTTTGCCTTCATACAAATTTAAATATTGAATCATGTAAATGTAACTGTCCTATTTTAGACAATTCATATTGAACAAGTTATCAATAAATCCTTAAAGGTCCTTGGATTTTTTGACAGAAGCACAACTGACTTCAAAAATATCAATATCCTTAAAACTCTCTTCTGTTCCCTAGTTCGCCCGCACCTAGAGTATTCCTCATCAAGAATATTTAATCCGTTTAACATCGGTTTTTAAGAAAAATAGGCTTAGGTTGGGCTTATCCAGAGATCAATATACGTATAATGAGTTAGAAACTAGCTTAAATAATATGTCTTCTCTTTAAGACCGTCGAAATAAATCCGAACTTTTAGTAGTATTTAAATTCTCAACTCATTCTTTGATGCGCCTGAACTACTGAGATCAATAAAATTAAATATCCCAACTAGAAACCTCAGACAAAACTTACTCTTTCATAACGATAACCATAGAACTGACTATGGTTTCATTCCCCAATGCCTAGAGTTATACGGTCTGCCAACAAACATACCAGTCTTGATTTCTTTGCTAACAAGTTGTCTTCTTTCATAAAATCACTGAATCAAATTCAATTATAAACACCTCTCTCCCGCTTCCACTCCCACCAAATCTACTATATACCATTGTGTCTTTCAACTTTCCTTTTTTATAATTTTCTATTAATAAATATGTCCTTAAAAATGCCCATTGGGCGTATATATAAATAAATAAATAGATGTTGTAAATAAACATAAATATTAAGGCTTAATTATTGATTCTAAATTTAGTTGGGGTGTTCATATTGATGGAATCTGCGACAGATTGAAGTACTGGCTTAAAGTCATTTATTAAATCAAAAGCATACTACCTTTCAAAACATTAAGATACATACTCGTATATACGTTGTTATTGAATCGATTATATCTTACGGAGTGCGTGTCTGGGGTCTCACCTTCCAGTCTCATCTGGGTAAAATTTAAGATATTTAGGTGAGACTGTTAAAGAGGATTGTACCAGATAGCATAATCCGTAAGGCAAAACATATGGGCGAAGGTGTATATTTTAAATACTGTGATGTCCTGCCGGTAAAATGACTTTGTGACTACAAATTAATTGTAGATCATTTTGTTGATCCGGAATATTAAAAAGAGTTTCCCACACTCACAACACTAGATTAAAAATTAAGGGCTCCCTGGGCTGGTATTCCGAACGCGTTTACAGCGCGCTATAATGCGTATTTAGTACGTAAAAACGCGCTATACCGCGCTATAATTTCGATTGGAATACCAGCCCTGGTCGTTCCCCAAATTACAAATTACTTCGGAGAACGAACATTAAATTGCGTTATTAGTGTGGAACAAGCTAGGAACGTATGTCAAGATAGAGGTGTGTGGCGATCTATCCTCTCTGGCTCAGTAGCGTGATGGTAGTATTAGCAGCTATATTTTTTCTTATCATTAAACCGTATTTTCAATCAATATGGTCGTTGATTCCATAATATTTATAAATTAAATATATTTTAGTCCTTATCACACGTAAATAATAAGGTTTCATAATCATTTGCCACAGGACCTTTTCTTTATTACTAATGAATATGTTTTTCTTGATGGTTTTATTCTTTATTACTTATTTTTCTAAATTGTTATTCTGTTGCTGTGCATGTTATTATAATTTAAATGATCATGTACGAGTACATTGCTAGTTTTATTTGAATTTATATAAAAAATACAAAAATAAATCAGTTGCACATGTGTACTTATTAACTGTCGTGTGTACGTATTAACTTATTTAATGTCGGCCTTGAGGTATAATGGTCAGCGCATTAATCTACCATGCAAGAGGTCTCAAGTTCGATTTCCGACATAGTTGATTTGATTTTTTATTTTAAAGGGTGTTTTACACTAAAATATTTAATACAGGATCCAACTAAGGGGGCAAATAAGGGTGAGTTTTGGAATTCTGTCTGCTGATTTATTAAAACTCTATCGCTATTATTTTTTATCCTATTTATTTCTAAAATTTTCAATCTATCTAACTTTTAACCTATATGTCATACATGTAAAAATTTTATCATGTCAGATTTTTTACTATTCGATTTTATGGCTTAACACGGACACAGCCTTAAAACCCGTAATAAGTTCATGAATCTGTAATCTGTTGTAATTTTGTAGGAATAAATAAACAAATATCAATATTTA
Source organism: Micrasema longulum (assembly GCF_059751315.1). Classification (NCBI taxonomy): domain Eukaryota; kingdom Metazoa; phylum Arthropoda; class Insecta; order Trichoptera; family Brachycentridae; genus Micrasema; species Micrasema longulum. Next base: position 36,196 of record NW_028277950.1, on the reverse strand, counting down.
ACCTAAAAAATAAACACAAATTTAAAGTGCCTACCTTTCTTGGATATAATTCGAAGTTCAATTTTTTGCGTCATTTTCACATTGAAATTTAATTTAATTATCACAGTTTCCCGATTTCTTCTTATTTAAAAGTTTATATATCATGAAAACAAAATGTGGATCTTCGGTTCGGTTTATTATTTCCTTGCTCCATTTTGTTTCTCCTCAATATTCATATCTGCAAGGAAAATACAAACACTAATTAAACTTGATGCACGTATTTTATTGTATCCAGGCTGAAAAGGAAAATACATTTCTGCTAGTGAAAAAAACCGTAACCAAAGACAAAATGGTTATAGTCCTTAAAATTTAGCTTGATTAAAATGACAGCTGTCAAACGCATGTCAATAGTGATAAGAAATTACTGATCACTGATCATTTACCGATTAAATCGATTTTATCAGTTTTTTCATACAAAAATTAAACTCTGTTTCCGAAAATTGATATAAAAACGCAAAAACAAGCCTATTATAGTGTGTTGAATACATTTATTTACCAAAAAATAAGACATTTATACTTTTTTCGTGAACATTATCAAACGAATTATTTTTTTATTCAATCAAATTACATTGATCAATTTGTCCCATCTCTAACATTTTTGCAAAATGATGTAACCTTGTAAGAACGTCGTTAATAGAAAGGTTTATTTTAGTTTTTTTTTAGTTTTAAAGCTGATTTTATATATTTATGTTGATTTATATATCAAGCATTGTATGAATGATTTTTCGTGTGTCAATATAAATATCTCCTTAGACGTTACTACAAAGTTATGTCGTCAGTTTTTCTGACAACTGTAATTCTAATCATACTATATTTTTAGGACTATAAGTGTATTTTTTTGTTTGTGAATAGACCATTAAACTGAAGTGAAAAAATATGTTTTACGTTTTGACCCATTAGTTTCTTTGTAGACATCGCTCAGTACTCTCTCGATTTGAATTCAAATATGCCGTGTTGTGTCGTTTTAAAGTATAGAAATACTGCTGGGATCTTAAAGAAACAGGATGGGATCACATTTTAAGTGTAATGATCAAATGCATTGTTTAAAAATTGAATTATTTTTCCATCTGTCAGATTGTCGAAGAAACAAAATGAACATTTCGTTGGTGTTGCCAGGGTAGTAAGTTTTGTTACCCTACTTTGCTCATCTAATGAGAGAACTAATGAAAATTGGACCTCTCTGATTAAACAACGCCGTGGTGGTCATTTGACAGACATTATCTTTAAAATATCAAATATTATTTAACATGACATAAAAATATTCGTTTTATGTAAAATTAAATTTATTTAATTTTTTAAATTAAAAGTTCATTCTTAATAAATTACCCTTTATTAATCTACTCTGTTGTGTCGATCAATGTTTCCGCGTGTACTCTTAAATTTTAGAGAATCTAACAAATTGCTTTTTTTTTAAATATAGTTATCGTACATTTGTGTTATGATTATATTTTTCACGATTTGGCAACATTACACGGCGATTTCACGCATGTGCGTGGTAAAAGTGGGAAAAAGTGGGTTTTTTTTTTGACACATTCATACATGATTCTACGCTTCTTCTGGACTATTCTTAATTCTATGTAGGTATGTATGTATTATGTATTTATGTATTATCAGCGGTTTGATTGTTTAAACTTTTGTATTTTTTTAATTACTCAGCGTGTGACGTCTCAAGTTCTCTTCCCATTCTTCTCGATAAATTCTGCCGATTGGTCAGTCGAATTACCGGAAATCTATTGCGACTCTTTTATCATTCGTTAATATGGAAAAACTAGTGACGTTGTTCAAAGAAACTCGTTACTATGATTTTTTTAATTTTATTTTTACATCTGTAGAGTAAACTGTAGCTAACTTCGTAGTTGATAATCACATAATGGTTTTCGTACGCATGGGCGACTCATTAACTAGTGGCGTGTTATTACTGTAAGGATGACATGCATAGTATTGAAACTACAACAAAAACATTTTTTTTTTTTTTTACCGCGTTTTTTCAGAAACATGTCTAACTGACTTACTGCACTCATAATACGGAGGGAAGTAATGTTCTTTGCAATATAGCGAAAGGGCATCTCTATAAGCGGAAGCGAACTCAAAGGTTACGTAGGTATCATATTAACAATTTATCCCGATTGCAAAATATCTACCTTTACTACAAACAACAAAGGTTAATATATTTTAAAAGATGACGAAAGGATTCAACAGACAGAGGAAGAAAGAGACAACAAAAAAAAAATATTATTTCGAAATAATACGGAGTAGCTTTTCACGGGGACGTTTTTCACGGGGACGCTTTTCAGGGGGACGCTTTTCACGGGGACGCTTTTCACTGGGACGCTTTTCACGGGGACGCTTTTTTCTTTTTTTTGCATTGAATTTACCTATATATAGAAAATTACAAGTTTGAATTTTTTTTTATTCACACAAATACATATCATATATTACAAAAAAAAATCGTAACGTATTCTATGAGGCCAAGAGCCCTGTATTGAGTTGGGAAACAATTGGCCTATAATTTTGTTTTATTTGTAATTATTGTATTTTTTTGTTGTTACAATGGCTGTTGTTTTCCTTCAATAAATAAAATATTTAATTGACAAAATTTGAAATAACTGAAACAATTTTGTGATTGGGATTAATTATATATATTTTTTAGTACTTTTTAAATACATACAAGATAATACTAACATATTACGCTTAAGATAATACTAATTTGTATTTCATTCCACAATTTCATGCCATTTCTGTCCACGAAGTGCACATTACATAATATTGGCAGTGATCTTTTAACTGTCACAAATATTTTAATTGATGTCAAATTACGAAATGTTTTACCGAGTTATGGCGTACCCATTTGTATTCAATGTGCATTAATGGGTACTTGAAATTGAAGTATGCATGCACGAGTAATATGCAGTTTTACGTACTCTGCAATATAAAAACAAGTTTTGTACTGGTCTTGTGTACTATAAAAATTAAAAAAAGGACTTGTTAATAATAATTTTTATTTTGGAAAACTCGAAGCTAAGATGGTTTCTCTAATGAGAAGAATCGGAAGATATATCACATACATATATATATACATATATATATATATATATATATGACACGACAATAAAGGTTTCAGCTCTTTAACTTTACTAAAATCAACAAATTTAAGAATTTAAGAAATATGGATCTTCAAATATAGGTAAACTAGTGAATGTTACACAGTGTGTAAATTGGCCACTTAAACTAGCCATTGACAGGTCATAATCCCTGTAAATGCCCAGACTTCCATATTCCCTTCCTCCACCCCTGTTGTAATTTGTTAATCTTAACGACTCCCTAGCGGGTGAAATCCAGTATTTTGTCTACAAACATTTGGACAAACTCAAATATTGCAATATGTATGCATCTTTTGATTTATATTTATGGTTTTTCAGTACAAGATTTTGACCAATCCCTTCTTTTGACCAGTCTGTTTTTTGGTTAGCTGGAAGATATTGCTTTTAGCAATAAGTCCGCCAAAGTACTTATTCTTTTTACTTGAAGTTTTAAATAAATAAATATGATATATTGGGCTGGGGAGGTTACACTGCGTCTATCATGAACCTCCTAATAAACGTACAAATATTAATACTAAGAGTGATGCTGCGATGTTCCCCCACTTTCCTTTTGAGATATTGTTCCAATCCATGAAGGTACAAGACATTAGATGATTTTTTTTAAAGAGTCATTGACACATTTCTGGTCATGCGGCTACAAGAGTAGATCCCAGCAGAATGCTCGTACGAGGTTTTCCTGTATTTTGAATTATTTCATTCCAAAAACACGTATGACGTTTCCAAGCAATATTTAGAGTAGCTAACAAACCTTTTCCAGTAAATAAAGCTGTTACACATAAAAACAGGGCAAAAAATAAGCAACTCTATTTAATAAAAAGACTTGAACCCGTTTTGTGTGGCCAGAAATATTACACTTGGCATGTTGCCCATAGCAAATTCCATTGCGTTAGATTTTAGTTATTTTATCTGTCAAACCAGTACCAAGGTAATTGGAGGAGATTGCGATAATTTTAATAAGGTTCTGAATAAATAAATTCTGCTTCGTGTTTAAGTGGTTGGTGCATTTGCCTACTATACCTAAGTCTTAGTTTTGATTCCTAGCAGGGTGGACGTAACATATTTTTATCCTATATTACAATATTTCGTAGTATCTGAGGTGTAAGACGTTACCATCCATGTATTATTCTTATTTTTTAAATGGGGTCAGCGCTATATGAGCTCCTGACACCACTGCGATCTCTGATGTTTATTTTATTATTTTTATTTTTAATTTTTATTTTCTTTTATTCAGGAAACATACAGTACCGTTAAAAAGTTTAATATTTTACACAATTATACTTAATTCTAATGGACCAGTGAAGTTTCCATATTATAAAGCAATTATATGTAAGGTTAATTATGAAAGTATAAAAAAAAGGAAAAAGAAAAACATAAATGAAAGTTGTTTAAAAATTAAAATTTATGTGAAAAAAAGATATTTTAAAGTTTGTAGTTTGTAGTGAGTATTCACAAATGGAAATAATATTAAAAACGAAGAAAATTTGTAAGAGTACTTAAAAATTAAGAATTGAAATAAAGAATGAAAAACATGCTCAGATGTAAAAATAAAATAAAATAATTATAACATTTAAAAAAAAAAAAGAAAAACATAAATATACACATATTTATTTTTAGGGATTCAAAGAAACGACGAGAAGAATCTTTAAGTGAAATATAAGACAGTAAATTTAGGTCAATTTAAAAAACATCTTCAAAATAAATGACACATTATAGTAAGAGCAGCAATATGTATAATATAAGTAATTAAAAGTAGGTTAAAGTATAAAAACATGCCAATGCAGCAGAGAAAAAAGAAAAAATAAAGGAGGAATAACAAGTATAGCAAGTAATCTTTAAAATTTGAAAAAGCAATATAAGGAGAAGATTTTAAACCAAGAGAAGTCGATAAAATTTCATAGAAGCGATTTTAGTAGTAATACAAATTTCAAAAGAGAAATTTGATTTAAAATAATAATATTAATCTTTGTAATTTGAGTGATATAAGAGAAAAAGGGACCAACGGGACTTTTATTCAAAAGTTTTCAATACACTATTTTTAAATAATTGTAATATTGTATGATAGATATCTATATGGTTAAAAAAGCGTGAAGGTCTATTATGACGCGTCACCGTGAGTTAGTTTTGGCTCTCTAAGCCCAGGTCTTTAAAGAGCCTGGTTACTGTGTGGGGGGCAGAGTTCTCATGTTATTAAATTTTTTTCTCCATGTGTCGGGCTATAAGATCAGGAGCGAGCTCTTTAATATCCTCAAGTTTAACCAGTGGTCCACCGAGGATGTGACTTCTTTTATGATATAAAGCATTACATTTACGTAAAATGTGTATGTAGGTTTTTCCTCATCTGCACTGCAGAACGTACATCTAGGTATTTCTCTCTGAAAAAATGCCTTAAACCTGAAAAAAATTAAGAACCTTTTTTTTTACACAACCCTCGTACAATGAGTTTTGAGATTCTGTTTTCCTCCTCATTGGTAATCTTATCTTTTTTTTATCCCTTGTTTCATATGGATGACATTGTTGGTTAAATTTATCATTGTTTTTATTTTATTCATCCTCTTAATTATTTTATTTATAAAAAAATATCTATTATATCTAATTTGCTGCTTTACTGTGAGCAAGCCAATTTCTCTGTGCATTCTTTCTATATTAGATTTTTTTTTAGTATAATCCTCTTCATCCACTACATAAATAAAATTTATTAAATTCATTACATAAAAAAAAATGGAAGAATATGTTAATGAATTTTATTTTGGTGAATTTTTCGTATAGTATGTTATGTACGAGCATATTATACCAAAAACTTTTCTACCCAACCAAAAACTCACCGACCTAAGTTTTATATTGGGCAATGTTTATACTAACAGATATCACGTTTTATTACTAGGCAGATAGTGTTTATACAAAATGTTATTAGTATAGCACTATGGGGTAGATCGAAAATCAACTAATTGATTATTCATTAAATCAACTTGATCTATGGATTATCCGTTTTAATTAAAGAAAATCCACAGTGAAAAGTTGTCATTAATTAAAGTTCGTTACACCGCATAAAGGGGCGAAGGTCGGCAGTTTGTACCTAGCCTATTCTCTATTCAACGGTTAAAATTTAAACGGGTGTTATTTAATAAGTTTCTCCACCGTACGATGAAAATAGATATGCTATTTTTATATACTTATAAAGTTGCAAACAATACTCATTTAACTAACTAGTATTTCACATTAAATCTTTCGCCATCATCGTCCAATCCTTATCCGCACATCTTAGAGGTTAGTAGAGCCCTCGCCGATAAACAGGCTATCTAAAATTCTATCGTCACTAGAATTAAGACTAAGGTTGAAAGAACTCTCTCAGATATTTAAGCTGAGTTGGATCATTAAAAATAATATATTTAAAAATAATTATCCATTGATTTTTTAAATTTTATTTTTGTTTATTTATTAATAAATTTCATAAAAGGTACATGTTTTTTAAACAATTCTCTACAAATCTACTTTTACACATCTAGTAAATGTTATCACTGTAACTCTCTAAAGAAAGAGACTAGCTCTTGTGCTTGGAGAGTGACTTACACTGTTGTAGTTGATTATTTACAAGATTTTATACAATTTTGAATACGAGTACACGAGAAAAAAACAAAAACATATGATATATAAAGAAAAAACATGAAACAATAATACATTCATACTAATTAAAATTTAATGTAGATTTTACACGTGTTCAAAAAACTTCTTTAGATTTACTTGAAATTTATTTATTGATATATTATTTTTTTTAGTTTTTAGTTCATTGGGAAGATTATTTTAATTGTTTACACCTTGAAGGCTATGCTATTTTGAGCATGACTTGTGTGGAATTTAGGAATTTTAATATTATGTTGGTATCTGAGTGACTTATTCATCTCAAATTCTTAATTTAATTTATTGTTAACCATAGTTATGAATTAGTCAACCTTAGTCAACGAACTCAAAAGCATTATTTATTCAGTTAACTCTGACGACTGGTTTATCCGTAGTAGAAAAACCTGTTCCAAATAGTTCATGTATCAAGTTACTAACTAAAGTACTGCGTACTATCCAAAGCATATTTACCTTATGCATATTAACAAAAATACTAGGATTTCTGAATATTCATGTCTTTTTAGTGTTTATTTGTGTTTGGGAGGATGAATAATACAATTCTAGGTATGAAATAGACTCCTGAGAAAATCCTGAGAAAGAAAATCGACTGGAAATAATTATCGCCTTATTGTGTGGTAGTTTAATGTTGAAAGTACCCATCGAGTCAAAAACATCGTCATAAATTCGTTCAATGTGATCCCATGGTATATAATTTAAGGCAGTGGTGTCTAACCGAATTTGGACCAAGAGCTACTTTGAAACCATTGCCATATTCGCGGGTACCGCCTAGTTTAACTTCAATATTTTACTAACAAATTTACTTTAATTTACTTTTATTTATTTTAAATTTACAAATTTACTACTAAATTTACTAATTACTAACAAATTTAAAAGTATCACACCAATCAAGTCACTTTATTGCTCCCCGGTTAGAAGTCGTTTAGAATATATTTCTCCAGTCTGGTCGCCCCATTATCGTGTCCATTCTGATTCACTGAAGCGCGTCCAGAAGAAATTTATAAAATATATTAATTTTAAACTTCATATTCCAGCTGCTTTATTTAATTATAATCAATCTTCAGCAAATCTTTTAAGACTTTCTGATAGAAGAATCTTAACTGACCTAATATTACTTTATAAAGTGATCAATTCATTAATTAACTGTCCTGATTTGCTGGAGTTGGTGTGTTTCCGTGTACCTAGTAAACATACCCGCCACAGATGTCCTTTTTGTTCTGCAAGTTCTAGGACCAACTATCACATGCACTCGCCTATCCCCAGGCTCCATAGATATGGCAATCAGTATGAGGACAAGGCTGATATATTTGGTTCTGGAATTGATAGTTATAAAACGAGTCTGATTTCTTTTTTTCTCTCGCAATATTATTCTTAAACTTTTCTTTATATTTAAAAATGTTTTATTTTTTTGTTTTCTCATATTTATGTATTTATTTCGTTGATATTTTTGGTTGCTTATATGTATTTACCTACTTGTTGCTATTGTTATAGTTATGCAATTTTATATTTTTTTGTTATGTATTTACAAATGTATTTTTTTTTCATATTTATGTTCAATATATGTTGAAGGCAATTTATGCCATTTATGTAAAAATAAATTAAAAAATAAATATTAACTGCTCAAGGCTCGTTTTACTCTTAATATCTTCTTACGTTAATATTCATTAATCAGAACATTAATCTTCTTACGTTAATATGTACATCCCATTTAAAATTACAATCTATAGTTAAACCTAAATATATGAATTTATGACACAGTCCAGTTAGAACAAAAAGTAAACAGCAAAATTATGTAATTAATGTAAGACATAATATAATGTAAACCACGAACTAACACGACATATCTTTAAGTGGTTTGATGAAACATGTTAACCTTACTCCTAAATAATTTATAAAGTAAAATGTATTCACTATTTTGATCATTTTAGGCAAAGGTGACTGAATGCCCTAATAATTATAATGGAATAGTTCTTTGATGACCGATAAACCGTATTTCATTAACCAATGGACATAAATTAATATTCTTAATGGGTGGAGTCCTTTACTAAAGATACGCAATCGTGCAATTTCACAATGAGTCCTAAGGTTCAAGTGCATTCATTGCATTAAAGAATGTTGCAGCCAACCAAACCCTAAAACAATATGAACATTAGTACCAGGAAACTCTTAGATTTTGTATGCAATTGTTTGCTTACGTGATAATCACTTTATTGTTATATGATATTGACATGGCTAATTACATTGTATCTTGTAGACATGTAGACGAACAACGCAATAGCGACTCTCGTAGTTGATTCAAATTCTCAGGAAAAGTGAACCATTATAATCAAATTAAAATAATAATCTTGTCTTGAGGAGCTAATTATCCTGTATATATTACAAAATAATGGATTTACCGTTGTTAAATGGTTAAATTGGTCCATAAATAAATACTCAATAAATAAATATATTTTAAACTCATGTAATTGTAGCCAAGCAGATTAGATAAAATAAATCTGCATATTTATATATTTAAAAAATCTGTACCTTAAAGGATAAACCAAGGTAGTCAAATTGAACGAAATGTTAAGGGAATAAGATTTTGTGATTGTGCGATTTACAAACGATGATAACTTTTGAACCAAGTTAGATAATTTCAATCTACAAAGAACTTTTAATGTAAAAAAAAATATTTTTTTGCAATAAAAGTACGGATGAAAATAGCATATCTGAGATTACTGATGTTATTTGCATAAAAATAAAGTGAATTTAAGAATTAATATGAACTTTAAAAAACAGTTTTATGACGAAAGTGGATTTTGGTGTTTTATTTACGTATTGCGATAATTTCTGAATCTTTAACTTCAATACGGCAAAAATTAGAATCCCGTGTTTTATCTTCTAACATACAGACATATTGATATAAATTGAGTACTTTTTTATTGAGATTTTTTTATTCTACTATAATATAATATAAATATTATATTATATAAAGCAATTTTTTTAAAATATTATATTATATAAAAAAACGTGCTTTTTTAATGTGGAAAAATCACTTGTATATTCAATTAGAGCATATTTTATTTCATATAATATATGCGATCGGCCTCGTGGTGTAATGGTCAGCGCATTTGCCTACCATGCAAAAGGTCTAAGGTTTGAATGAATGTCCTCAATATATAAATGACACTTGTTCTTTTATTGGTTGGTTGGAAGAAATTGCACAATATTTCAACAAAAAAAATATACAAAAAATAGCTCGGAAAGCCAGGTTATCAGCCTCTATAAATCTTGGATTAATAGAAAATATTAAATTGTATCTAGGTTGCATTTAATTAGTCAGTTTTACGTAAAAACATTTAAAGTATAAAACAGATTAAGTTCTAACATTCTCTCGAGTCGACCTTCTAACGCTGTTATACTTCAAACTGTTCGATTTAGGAATTTGAAATTAATTTAATTGAAAACTTCTTCTTCTTTTCCTTGCTATAGACCTGTGTGGTCTGTTCTCCAGAGTGTTCCTCCTCCTGTGAGGTGGACTCTCACCTGTCCTTCCATCTTTCGGCAGGTCTTCCACGAGGACGAGGCCCGCGAGGCTGATGATGCAGAGCAACATAAAAGAGTCTGGTGGTGTTCAGGCTTTGCACATCACCGCACCAGTCCCTCCTTCGCTGTCTACTCTAGCTTACGATGCCCTCAGCCTGACATATCCCCCCACTATGCCCCACTTTCGCCGCGCGCATTAGTGAAGTCGCCGCGTAATGTTGCACAGTGGGAAAAAATAAAATCATTACACAAATGTAAGATATAAAAAAAACTACCTGTCGATTTCTCTAGAATTTTATTGTGCACACGGAAACATTGATTGACACAATATAAGTAAAGCGTCATTTAATAAGAGTAATTTAATTAATGAACTTTGAACTTGAAATTTAAAACAAATTTTATTTTACATTAAACTGATATTTTTATAACATGTTAAATAATATTTGATGTTTTAAAGATAATGTCGGTCAAATATTCACCACGTCAGTTCTCTCATTAGATGAGCAAAGTAGGGTAACAAAATTTACTACCCTGGACACACTAATGAAATGTTCATTTTGTTTTCTTCAACAATCTGACAGATGGATAAATACTGCAATTTTTAAGTAATGCATTTGATACTTACACATACATTTGCTAATTACACATAAAATGTGATCCCACCCTGTTTCTTCAAAATCTCAGCAGTATTTCCACACTCTTAAACGACACAACACGGCATAGTTGAATTCAAATCGAAAGTTGCGTACTGAGCGACGTCTACAAAGAATCTAATGGGTCAAATCGTAAAACTACTCTTTTAAGAGTAGTTAAGTCGCCTTTTGTTTGATGTCCGTATGCGGTTTCCGGACTATTCTTAATTCTACGCACTGGATATTCCAAATTTGTAAATTCAAGTATCATTCGTATTTTATTTCAATATTTTATTTAACAACATATTACAACATCTATAACATATTACAACAGACATGAAGAACATTTTACTGAAAAAAATATTGAAGTATAGGCATCCACAGGGCTTATAACCTGCCATTGGCTGGTTTAATTGGCCACTTTACACACTATGTAACATTTACCATTCTGTCTATATTTGAGAATCTATATTTCTTAGGCTCTTCTATCTGTTGACGTTTGTGAAGTAAAATAGCTTAAATCTTTATTGTTGCGGGTAAGATTCATTTGATTGAATTATTTCACCTACATACTAGACAACGCCTGAACATATTTTTCAATTGTCATACTTCTGCTTGGACCAGGTGGATACATAAACAATGTTTTGAGTTTGTCCAAATTTTTGTAGATAGAATTAAACCCTCTACGCAGCTGTTAATATGAACATGTTACAACAGGCATAAAGAACATTTAAAAGAAGGGAATATAGAAGTATAGGCATTCACAGGGCTTATGACCTCTCATTGGGTGGTTTAAGTGGCCATTTTACACGTACAATGTTCTTCATGTCTGTTGTAATATGTTAATATTAACAGCTCCCTAGGGGGTTGAATCCAGTCCTTGTCTACAAAAACTTGGACAAACTCAAAACATTGTTGATTTAAAAAAAAGATTTATTTAATTGTAAAAGTACACCCGCCAGATAAATGTGCGGGAAATCAATGTATGACAGGGTTACGAATGATGAAATTAGGCGAGAGTCTAAATCTGAGTCAAGTGTAATTAAACAGATTTAAAAAAAGGTCTCTGAGATGGTTTGGTCATGTAGAACGCATGGATAACGAAAAAATGGTAAAACAAGTATATATAGCGAAAATGAATGAGGTAACGTGATACGAAGACGACCAAGGAAAACGTGGCATGATCAGATAAACCAAAATCTTTAGTCTGGTCATGTCAAAAGCAGACAGAACCGAAGGGCATGTATGACAAGACGTATGAGTGTGGAGGAAGCTAGAAATGTATGCCAGGATAGATGTGTTTGGCGGTCCATTTTCTTTGCCAACCCTACGGGGAATTGGCGTGATGGTAGTAGTAGTAGTAGTAGCACATGAATAAAAATTACGATACATAAACAAGAAATAAACTTAATAAACACAAAAACCTCACGTAGCCAATTTTTGTGTCTTGTTGATGAAGTTTACCTATTTAAATGTCAATCCCACTTCAAAATATCTTTACATAAACAGTTACAGTTAAAATAGGGTCTGTTTCTGCCTTAGATTATTGTTGTGTAATCAAATAAAGAATGATTACACCCATAGTGACCTAGACCGGGCATGACCCTGTTATTGCAATTTACGGACGCTTATTTCAGACATAATCTTTTATGTAAGATAATAAAGAATCGAATAATTCATTATTCAAAGAATTATGTCGTACAATTATGCAAATATAAATTACAGTATGACAAAGAATGCTTTCAAATTTGAATTAAAAGTCCGCACTGTTGCGCTATTAACTACCATTAATTGCTGTAAGTTATTAAAATTACGCATTTTATTTATAATTCTTGGTGGAATTCTATTGTTAACACAAAGACAATACCACTATATTAGTAACACTTTTTGCAACATTTTCTCTGTTCAGGTGGATGAAGAAAATAGTTCTGTGTGCTAAATAGAAGTAGAACTTTGGACGAGTGTTTTCGACTCGATGCGACGACTACTTTTAGATATAAATCTTAAAAACAGGAAATTAAATAGGAATAAATTGGCCATGTTTGAGGTCCCCAGTTCGATTCCTGTCAGGGTTTGTTTGAAAGGTTATTTAACATCGCAATATTTAACTTTCCCTAGGGAGCTATAGTAATTCTTCTTCTCCCCTCAGAGAGTGATTAATTTGGGGATTTTATTTTTTCGTACGCATATCTGGCCACACTGATGATTAAACGAAAGATAAATATGAGCACGTGAAATCAAACATGATGATATTACTAAATCTACAGTTCTTCACATCGGCTCGTAAAACCCCAAACTTAAATATAGTCCAAATGGTGTAGATTTGAAAACTGTGAAACAATAAAAAGACCTTGGAATAACAATATCAAATGATTTAAAATGAGAATGTCACATACATAATCGGGTTGTGGTCCCGTGGCTAGTGTCTCGGACTCACGGCTCAAAGATCCGTGGTTCGGATCCCACTCTACCCCAACTTGATTCTATTTTCTAATAGTGAGTTGTTTACAACTCGTTGAAAATGGCACTCAAAATTGAATATTTGGGTAAATCATAAAAACGCAAAGAGAAGTGTTTTTGAAATTATGTCATTTTTTCTCTGCATATTATGTTTTCTGTGTGCTTTCACATGTAAAGAGAGTCACAGGTTACCCTTGTGAGGACATATATTATTTTCAATGTTTGATATTGTACATTAAAGAACAATAAAAAAAAGTATTTAAAAAGGTTTACTTTTATATATGGTTCAAGTTCATTTACAGGGTAAAAGACAGTTCCTACCATTGAACATCCCGTAGTATATTCATAAAGGTGATATATAAATACAATAATTAAAACAATAGTTTATGCAATTAGTACCGAAGTCCTTGTAAGAAGTTCTTAAATTTGTAGAATTTTCTGCAAAAACAAAATTCCCATTTTACAGTAAACTTCTATAATAATTTCGCTAAAACCCCCAATACTCTCTTTAAAATCACTGCATGTGTACATAATAATAATTACCGTTTGTCTCAAATCGTTGATAATTAACAATAATGGGAACATTATCATAAATGATTGCAAAAGTCGTACCTAATCTAATCGCAGTCTAATCTTATTTTTTAAATTAAATCTGTCTGTTTTTTGTTTACTAGATGTAGATAAAGCTAGGAAAAATGCCCATTTTGTTTATATTTTACCAAAATGGTTTATACGTGAAAAACTGAAACTTTTATTAAATTAAAGAAAAAATACCATATAATAGACTTTCAATAATTACGAGTACTTAGATTTTCAACAATATTTTGAGTTTGTTTAGAAAGAATATATTACGACAGAGATGGAAAATATTTTAGAGGGGGGAATATATAAGCCAAGGCATTTACAGGGCTATTGACCCGTCATTTAGGTAAAAGCCAGTTTTTATCTACAAAAATTTGGACAATTTCTAAATATTTTTCATTGAACAAACTGATCCAAGACGTTTAGAAATTTAAAAATATTTTCAGGAGCTGATTCGCATCAATAAAAGTTTCCCCTCTTTAACTTCAGAAAAATCAACATTTCTAAGAACTAAAGAAATACGGATTAATAATAATAATAAAAAAACCTCCATTAACTTTAAAATATAATTATTATAAAAACAAAATAAAAAAACAAAGGTATACATGACTTAAAAGTGGACAAATTGTGGCTAGCATTTCTTACAGTCTAATAAATACAATAATATTAATGAAATAAAAAGTTAAGTAATTATTACTTATGTTATAATTAAAATAACTATAACATTAAAAAAAATACTGAAATTTACCAAAACCGAAAATAACAATGAAAATTAATCAGGATGTTTTTAAATTATAAATTAATTTCACAGTTTAAAAATGTACAGAGGTTCTTCCTTTCAGGTCCCGACTAGCGAGGAAACTCCTGTGTTTAGAAAGGACCTTCTTTTTCCGTGTATTTTTTTTCATTTCATTAAATGATGTTTAAAGAAATTAAAATAATAAAAATAATATCAAAAAATCAAAGTAGATATACATTAGAAAATTTACAGGTAATAATAAAAATAGAATTATAAATATTAATTAGAAAATAAACCATTATTAATTAGAAAATGAAACATAAATGCAAATTAGAAAACAAACGGTAATAATAAAAATAGAAACACAAATATGAATAAAAAAATAAAACCATTTAACTTTTTTTAAATAAATGCAAATGCTAAAAATAATAAGAATAACTTAATTAATGAATTCGTTTAGATGTAAATTTACAGATTAACTTATATTTAATTACTAGTATAACAATATGATTAATAATAATAACACATGTTTATTATTTTAAACTTTAAAATTATTATGTCTGCACTCTTTTATTTGATTATTAATTAAAACTAATGTCTGAGCCTCCGATGAGAAACTATTATTGAACAGTTTATCGGGACAAAATTTTATTGAATAAATACTCAAAAAAAAAAAAAAAACTAACTACACCTTAATTTAATGTAAATAATACAAATATTTGGTACATAAATGAATAATTCAATAATAAATAAATATAATAATAGATTAAAAGTTACTAAGAAATAATCACTGTTGCCATTTAAAAAAAAATTCTGGTCAGTTAAAAAAATAACATATGCGTATATAATTATTTTGTAACTGAACTTACCGTTATTTTTTTAATTCAATTTATAACCACCATGTAAGTACACTTGTCAACCAAAAGTTATTATTTAAAACACGGAAACTGTTTATTTAAAAAAAAAAGTTTTTTAAAATACTATGCCGAGCGAATGCTATTTAGTTATAAGAGTTAGGCACCGCGATCACGGACTGACTAGAAGTCAACGGTCCTAGTAAATGCTTTATACTGTACCTAGAGTTAATTTGTATGTAGATGTAGCAGAAAAACTCGAGGTGTCAAGAAGATAAGCGGACTCACTTCTCTTCATATTATTCCCTTATTCCTAAATTCCATACAAGTCATGGTCAAAATAGCTTTGTCTTCAATGGTGTAAAAAATTATAATAATCTTCCTAATGAACTAAAAACTATTAAAAATAATATATCAATAAATAAATTTAAAGCTAATCAAAAGAAATTTTTTGAACTCGTGTAAAAACAACATTAAATTTTAATTAATATGAATGTATTATTGTTTAATGTTTTTTCTTGATATATCCTTTGTTTTTATTTTCTTCTCGTGTACTCGTATTTAAAATTTTATAAACTCTTGTAAATAAACAACTACAACAGTGTAAGTCACTCTCCAAGCACTTGCAAAAATAGAGACTAACTCTTGAGTTTTTGGAGAGTTACAGGGATAACATTTACTAGATGTGTAAAATTAGATATGTGTAGATTTTTTTTTAAAACATGTACTTTTTATGAAATTTATGAATAAAAAAAAATAAAAAAATTCTCCGTAGATTGGCATTAAAGTAATGTTTTTTTAAACATTATAAACATAAATAAATGTTTGCTAGAGATGAAATGGCTGAGAAAGATATTGAAAGGAGGGTAAGTGCCGGGAACAGAGTAAACGGTGCACTTAAATCAACTTTGGCGAATAAATGTTTGTCGAATGCGGCAAATTTAGCAGTTCACAATGAAGTCTTGGTCTCGACCCTGATGAATGGGAGCGAAGTATGGATTTGAAAAAACAGGAATTAAAGTAGGCTCACTGCTGTCGAAATGCTATCTCTCGATCTCTTTCGGCGAATGTGTGGTAAAACCATGTACGATAGATGCACAAATGTTGAGATCCGTAGATAAAAAAGTGCTCTGCGTTGGTTGGGACAACGAATAAAAATATTTACAATGCGAATGTTGATAGATGCAGAAATAGAGGAAGACCGAGAAAGACATGGCATGACCAAATCCAACAAATACTTGAAGATGGACATGTTAAAAGTCGTATTAAAAAAAAAAGTCTACTGAAGAATTTATATATTCAAAAAATGTACGTACAAAAGTAAACAAAAACTAGATCGCGCCAAACTAATAATAAATAAAAGTTTATCGGCGCGTTTTAATTTTTTTTTCTTAGTAAAATATCACAAATTGTCAAATAATCACAAAAACAAATAAAATTAAAAAAAACAGTATTAAAATTAAACAACACAAATATATTTGGACTGGATAAACACAACTTTATACCTTGAAGTTTAGATTCTCGATGAGGAAATCCTTCAATCATTTGCTTTTTTGCTGCAAACCTGGTAGAGTTCTTTACCTCGGCAGGAAGCTTATTAAATAGCTTTGGTACTATATATAATACAATAATAATATGAATGTACAGGAAACAAGATCTGTATGGAAAGAAATAGTGATGTGGGGTTATATCCTCTCTGCCAATCCTATTGGGAAAACGGCGTGATGGTTTGTTTATTTAAAAAAAAAAAAAAAATGTTTTCTAACTGGGTACTAATGCTAAGAATACTTAACAGTATACTTTTGTTTTACATTTGAACAAAGAAAATTTGATTATACAGAGAGAAATTACAAAATGATAAGACAGTTTGAAACACAAAGTATTTAGCAACAATATTTTGAGTTTGTCCAAATTTTGTAGACAAGGACTGGATTCAACTCCCTGGGGAGCTGTTAACATTAACATATTACAACAGAGATGAAGAAAATTTAAGATAAAGTAATATATAAGTCTAGACATGTACAGGGCTTATGACCTGTCATTAGCTGCCATATTTGAATATCTATATTCCTTAAATTCTTTTATCTGTTGATGTTTGTGAGGTTAAAGAGCTGAAACATCTAATTGAATTATTTCACCTTCATACTAGGCTTTAGAAAAAAATAAATTTTCAGGCGTTGCCTAGTATGTAGGTGAAACAATTCAATTAAATGAATCTCACCCGCATAAATAAAGGTTTCAGCTCTTTAACTTCACAAACATCAACAGATGAAAGAATTGAAGGAATATAGATATTCAAATATGGGCAGAACGGTGAATGTTACACAGTGTGTAAAGTGGCCACTTAAACCAGCCAATGACAGGTCATAAGCCATGTACATGTCTAGACTTCTATATTACCTTCTCTTAAATGTTCTTCATCTCTGTTGTAATATGTCAAAGTATTTATGTTTTTCTGTATACCTATATGGTTTATATAATAAAAGCACGATAAAACAACAGAAATATAATAAAAACTATATGTTTGTGGAGCAGGTGATTCAATATTTGGGCGAATGAGATAATCCATTTTACTTCTACCTAGCTCCACTACCCACTTTTTAAGCTTTTTTGAACATTTTCTCGTTACTAATTGTTTTAATGGATAGATTTTAATCGCATGATACTCGAAGTCCCTTTATTTAAATCTACCATTGCCGTGTCCCTATTGTTAAAATAAATAGTTTTTAATGGGAGCTTGGACCATCTAAAAACCCTTTAAATGGCCCAGTTTTATATATCGTCTCCGGACGCACGGTGGAAAGATTTGATAACTATTATTGTAAAACGCAAAAGATGCTAACACAGAAAATTTTATCTTGATATTCGCTCTCAAATAAAAATAGTGTATGTCTATTTTTATTTTTTAAAGTAATAACCCTCCAAACGTCTATTTTCAGGCTTGTCAGCAGGTGGGATAGAGGGGATATGGAAGGAGGTAATGAAAAATACACGACAACATCCAGATCAATTGAGAAAAAAATTTCTTGGATATTCTTCTTGCATCCAAGAATTTTCTTGCATTGTTTCGCAGTTAGCCGTCTAACCAGCTGCGCCACAGAGCCCGTGTGTTCAGTTTAACTGTTGCGGAAAATGGTGCGAGACCTCGATTTTAGTTAGGTATAATTAGTCCGAAGTACAGTTGTATTTTTCGCGCAGCAGACTATGTTCAAATACTTAATTATCAAGTTGGTCTCCAACCGCATATCCTTTGAACACTGATCAATTATTTATTGAGACAGGCGCCGTGGCGCAGTTGGTTAGACGGTGAAACTGGCGTCGGGGATTCGATTCCCGCCAGTTGCAAGAAGCCTCTAAAATAGAAACTTTGCGTGTTATTCGTTAAAAAATTTTTTTTTTAAATATTGAAGCAAAACTTTTAAGAAAAAAAAAATTTAATGTCTAATATGTAGCAAGGCTTTATATTGATTATTATTTTATGTTAACAGTCTTCTATTTAAATTTTTGTTAATGAACTTTGTGTAAAAATACGTATGCTTTAAGTTCTTAATAATGTTTATATTACTTTCTAAATTTATATAATTTCTCTAACGTTTTTCTTTGTCAAGGAAAAATAAGAAACCTGCTGACAAGCCAGTTTCGCGGTTTAGTGAATTTCATTATTTTTCATTTTATATTTTCTGGTCATGTTACCTTCTGAAATAAAAATAAAGAAATAAAATAAAATAAAACATTTTTGAAAATGGAACATAGAGGTTTACATGAGCATTATAGTGCTCATAATCTGCCGTTGGCTGGTTTATTACTAAAACACATATGCAATTATTAATTTATCAATAGGGAAATATCAGTTTTTTTTTTACAATTATGAATAAATAAGGGTAACTGAAATACTTCAAGTCAAAAAAAATTTTTTTTTGCACTTATTAGTAGCATAAAAAATATTTTTAAATTCGTCATTTTGAATTCCCGCGAAAACACTTTATTTCATAGGCCACGCCCGTCATACGTCACAAACCGCATTTAAGTTCGACGTTCTGTCATTTTTGTATGCAGAAACTGTTGTGAATTATTTCATCTGAGTTTATTTACATATATTAGTGATTTTACAACTATTTTATGTGCATTATATCTGGAATAATGAGCTTTCAATACTGTATAGTACCCAAATGCAGGATTACTTTGAAGACAACGCCAGAAAAAATGTTTTTAAATGTGCCCAAAGATGCATCAATACGAAGAAAATAGTGCTTCGCTATAAAGAAAGATATAAAGCAAAATAGGATGTTTACTTCCAAATCCGTTATCTATTGTTGTGAAGATCATTTAAATGTAAGTATTATTTAAAGTATTCGTTTGTTTTTATACTTATTTAGTTTGTCATTGATGTTTGATAAATGTTTCTTATAGGATAAAACACGGGAGTCACATTGAACGAAATGTTCAGGAAACAAGATATTGTGTTCGTGCGATTTCCAAAATGTCATAACGTTTGAAACAAAATACAAAAACACTTTTAATGTAAAATAATGATTATTTTGATAACAAAAGTTCAAATCTAAGAAGCGTATCAGGGACCATTGATGTTTTTTGCATTAAAACAAAGTGGACTTCAGATTTTGCGATCTCTCGCTATCGCGACATCGGAAAATATTTAAACTACCTTTGTTTTAAAATAATGCTACATACCACACACCTATGGCCCGCATGTGTCGGGAATATAATATATACTGCCGAAACAATAAAATTGTCATTTTTCATGATACTCTCTCAGTTTTTGCGAATAATCTCTTAGGAATAAATCTTATTCAATAAGTTCACACGTACAACTTATTTTTTATTGTATACTGTATAAAAAACATTAAAAAAAATATGTAATACAACTTAATATATAAATCTATTTTGTGTAATTCTATAATTGAAGATATATATGCATGTAAAATCGACGAATGCTTTCAAATTGTATGTTTTCAAGTATGTATCTTTGTTGAATTACCTATTAAAATAAAATAAAATGTGTGGGAAATCAATGTATGGCAAGGTTACGAATGATGGAATCAGGTGACAGAATAAATCTGATCCAGGTTTAATTTATAAGATTAAGAAAGGGTCTCTGAGATAGTTTGGTCATGTAGAACGATTGAATGACAAAAGGATGGTAAAACAGATATATATAGCGAGAATGAACAGTAATGTGGGACGAAAATGACCAAAAAAGACGTGGCATGATCAGATAAACCAAAATCTTAAGTCTGGTCATGTCTAAAGCAGGCAAACCCGAACGGCATGTATGACAAGATGTATGAATTTGGAAGGAGCTAGAAATGTACGTCAGGATAGACGTGTGTGGCGGTCCATTTTCTTTGCCTACCCCTACGAGGAAATGGCGGGATGGTAGTAGTATACTTCAGATTTTTATTAATACTAAAAAATATATTTTTAAGACGAAAGTGGACTTTGGTGTTTTATTTACGAGTAAAATAGCTTATTGCGATAATTTCTGCAATTTCAACTTTAAAATGCTAATAAATAGACTCTCGTGTTTTATCTTCCAAGTTACTTCTTAAGATGAAAAACATGCAAATTTTTCTTTGAGTCTAATAATCTGCGCACGAAGAGTCTGCCTTTAGAGATAAGTACAAAAGAGAATTACGCTCCATTTGCAAAATTAAAAAAAAAATTAATCGTTATTTTCCTGAATGCGAGGACAGAAGGATTTGGACCCTTTCAACGTTTCTGAGGTTCCTGTGAGATTCAGGATGAGTTAATTGAAATGGAGTATGAAAGTAGCTGCAAGGATACATTCCAAACTGGAATTAAACTTGATGATTTCTGGAGCCAAAGAGCAATTTCTCTTCCTAAAATTCAAGAAATTCCTTAACTTCACTTAACTCAGCTATTTAATAATTAAAAATTAACAAAGAAGCAATACTGAACCAAGGATTCAGCAGTTCGTAAACATCATGAAAAATTGCACTAAAATTTATTTTATATAAATTTTTTGTAAATATTATAATACTTTTGGTCTCTTATATTTTGTACATGTTTTATTTATAGAATAATCTTAATCGCTCAATAGTTTAAGCTCAAAACATTAAACATCTGAGTTTTGAGAGCAAGTGCTTGAGAAGAATATTAGGTACAAGGTGGTTCGATTTTATAACTAACATTAAAGTCCAAGAACGGACGCAGCAGCCTTCGATCGACGGTTGACGGTTGACTTGGCTTGGACACGTGCTGCGCATGCCTCAGAAGAACCTGAACCCAAGTTGCCTCTTCCTGAAACCAGCGGGGTCACGCCATCCTGGGAAGCCGTCGATGACGATCTTTCGACTTTATTTGGCGGAACTAAGGGGCGCTGGATTGACGTGGGAAGAGGCGAAATGCTGGCTGGCGATAGGGTCTCCTGGAGGCAACTGGTTTTTCTGATTTTTAGAGTCAAACAATTTATATTAAATACAATGAGCAAAAAATTGTCTAGTAAACAAATTATATCATTTATAAATTTTAAAAAAATAACAAAATCAACCAAGCCAATGCCGAATCGATAAACATAAATAAAACATCTGTGTATCTTTGTTGATCTCATATCCGCAATCCACAGGTCAAAGTTTGAACCAATCTAGTATTAATAATAGAAAAATGGCTGACATTGAACCCGTAAATATGACTCGCGCTTAAACAATGCATAACATTTATATCAAGGGTATATTTATTTAATTAATTAATTTAACAATTAATATTTATTAATATGTAATACGAGAGGTGTAGCAATTGTGATTTGTTCACAGACGTAAGTTGTATAAAAGAAAAATGCAAAAATATAATGATCTCCTGTACAAAACAATCAAAACTCTGCGTGTTCGAGGAATACTGTGGCTTTGCATCATTTTGGAACAATTTCATAGTAATACATTCAAGTTTCCTCTCAAACATAACCATAATACACGCTTCACGTCTAATGATGGCTTGGTAGTACCAAAAGTATGCAATAAATATGGAAATAGAACTCTCAAATATGTAGTACCTAGAATTTTTAATTTATTACCAAAAGAACTTAAATTTAACTCACATTGTAACAAGAGCAAAATAAGAGAGTGGCTACTCGATTAAGAGTTTATATATGAATAGTAGCTTAGGTATAAATATGTTATTTTTTCATGTATTTTCTTGTATTTAAAAAATAAATTTATATATTATTATTTGTATAAACATGTTTATTCTGATCTTTCCGGCTGTTAATTTTTTTTTTGTAATTCATTGTTTTTATAAATGTAAATAATATTATTAAGTCAGTATAAATATAATCTTCACCAACAAGCTACAAAAAGTGGCTTGGTGGTATTTTAGTTTTAGTAAAAATATAACAAGTGAAATTTTTTTAAATTGTAAAAATGTATAATTATGCTATTAAATCAAATAAAAAAAAACCTTTTCTTAAATTGATGAATCTAGCACTAAAAATAATTAATAGATATTTTTATGCATAATTTATGCAACAAAAATTGAGAACGTGTCTTTTTCACCTTCTTAAAACAAATTTGTTTGTAAAAAAAAATATGCGTGTAATCATGCAAAAAATGTATGCAAAAGTAAAAAAAAATATAACAACCTCTATCACAAATGCAAATAATTTTCTCCCATATTTTTAGAATTCTGGACGTCCGCTAGGTGATTTGAGGGTATGTGTACCATGCAAGAGATCTCGGGCTCGACTCTTGACACGGCTGACATTAAATATTGATTTAAAAAGGGTTTTAAAGCAATAATATTTTATTGTCCCTAGACTTGCACCTGAACGTAAGACTGATCATCTTACCGCCACGTAACAAAAAATGATGAATATTTGCTGCGGTTGGTGTATCGATACAGTGCCCTATGCACCATTAGGTGTGGAAAGGAAACGATATTGATAAGATTTTAACTCTCATAGAGCCAGCTACAAAACAAAACAATAGACAAAAACTAGCTATTTTTTTATTTATTTTAATAAAATGAATTTATTTTTTTTATAAAATATTTAACATTAAAAACAATGTGTCCTCACTGGGGTAACCCATGCCGAGAATACTTTACTATTTACTTGAATTTTTCTTACACAATGCCGTCGTTTCGCCGGTAATATCTGTTAAGTACATTATTTGAGTCAACTGTTTACCATATTGATGTGTAATATATTTTGTTTTTCAAAAAAAAAAAAAAACTATGTTTCTGATCCTATATAATATTTGTGACGATATACTCGTTTGTCTGTGTCAACTTATTGCTCGTTCTAAATCAACATAGGATTTTACGTCCTATGGAGTTGCGACTTATGTCTCAAATATTGTGTTATAAACAACCTTTGAATAAATTGTAAAAAAAATCAAGGAAAATAATCAAACAATTTAATGATGGTATAAAATCTTTTAATTTATTGTAAAAATAAAAGACGAGTGATACTTTGATCCACAAATTCGGAATATCCAGTGACCGGGTTCATCGCTTTCGGGACATCTTCGAGACTGGTATCTTTATTAAGGTGTTCAATGTATTTATACAAAACAGAGGTAACGATAGATAATTCAAAGTTACATGAAAGTAAATAAAATAAAATTGTGTTTATCTTAAGGATCAGTATAATTTTTTATTTTTTTTCTGGTAAACTAATGAGTTGATATAATGCTATTTTAATGAGTTTAAGTAATTTATTTTATTTTTAATTTCCCATCCTTTATGAGTGAGACACTAAAAATAAAATAAAATACTTAATCTCGTTAAAATAGCATTATATAAACTCATTAGTTTACCCGAAAAAAAAATTGATAATGATAATGATCCATAAGATAAAAATAACTTTATTTCATTTACTTACATATAACTTTGAATTATCTATCCTTACCTCTGTTTTGTATAAATACATTGAACTCCTTAATAAACATTCTAGTCTCGAAGATGTCACGAAAGCGATGAAACCGGTCACTGGATATTCCAAATTTGTGGATCAAAGTATCACTCGTCTTTTATTTATATAATAAATTACAATGAACTTCCATTAAGAATTTTCACTTACAAACTTAAATGTGTTAAATCTTTTAATGATGGATTTTTTTGATAACTAAATAAAACAATACGTTAATTTATTTTGAAAAGATATTTAAGTGTATTTTATTGAAATAAAATTCTGTAAGTAATCTTAATAATAAACTTAAAATTATTTTAAGAAAGAAAAATCATATAATTAATATTTAAAGCATTAACTTTGTTAATAAATGTTATTAAATATTTGTATATAACCACTTACCGACTTTTCTATGTCTATCAGTTTCGAGATGTACCTATCTCTTCGTCAGGACACCAATTAAACCAACATGCAAAACCCAATATACACCTTTACCATAGTTGTTGCACAAAAATATAAAACCAACACGACATGCATTTTAATAAGCACATGCACTGATTAGGACAAACATGCACTGATTAAATTATGAAAATATTTTTTGTTTGAGAATTAATGAAAAAAGTATTATTTATTTATTTTAAAGAAACAAACAGTCGTCAATGATAAAATAACATAAAAAAAACAGTTTAAAGACATACCAGCAAAGTTTCTAAATAAAAATCATACATATTATTAAATTGTGTTACAACAACAGGATATGTTTATGTGTATTTGTATGAGAGTAAGTGTAGATGTGTGTTTATGTGTATAAGTGTGGGAGTAAGTGTTCAGGAGTGGGCTTTATTAAATTCTAAGTGGGATCGTATTGCAGCCAGAAATAATAAGGTTTAATTTATTTTTTAATAAATTATGGGGTATGTAAAATATATCAATTGATGAAAAAAAAGTATTATAGTTAGAGCAAGAACGATGGAGGAAAGAGTGTTGGTTAGAGTATCGGTTTGCATGTTGGTTTAATTGGTGTCCTGACGAAGAGACGAGTATGTCTCGAAACCGGTAGATAGAGAAAAGTCGGTAAGTGGTTAAATATAAATATTTAATAACATTTATTAAGAAAAATAATTTTACAGCTATTGCCGGCGCAGCGACGAAATAAGAAATAACATAAAAACTTATGCAATGTACAGAAAAACTATAATTTGTAAATATTTAATTGTTTTCTGTACCTATGTATAATTTTTATAACGAAACAAATATACAAAATCATTTATAAATATTTGAACAATATTTTGAGTTTGTCCAAATTTTTGTAGTCAAGGACTGGATTCAACTCACCGGGAAGCTGGTAACATTAACATATTACAACAGAGATAAATAACATTTAAGAGTAGGTGATATAGAAGTCTAGGCATATAAGGGCTTATGACCTGTCATTGGCTGGTTTAAGTGGCCACTTTAAACACTGTAACAATTAGAACATTTGAACAGCAGAACAACAGAATCAACAGCAGAATCAACAGTTGAATGTTACACAGTGTGTAAAGTGGCCACAAAAACCAACCAATGACAGGTCATAAGCCCAGTAGATGCCCAGACTTCTATATTACCTTCTCTAAAATGATCTTAATCTCAGTTGCAATATGTCAATGTTAACAGCTCCCCAGAGAGTTGAATCCTGTCCTTTGACGATCTCAAAATTTTGACGAACTTAAAATATTGTTGATAAATCCACCTGGTCCATGAAGAAGTATAAAAATTAAAAAAAAAAAAATTTCAGGCGTAGGTGAAATAATTTAATTAGATGATACTCACCCGCATTAATAAAAGTTTCAGGTCTTCTTCACAAACATCAACAGATGAAAAAAATTAAGGAATAAAGATGTTCAAATATGGGCAGAATGGTGAATGTTACACAGTGTGTATAGTGACCAATGAAACCAGTTATTGACAGGTCATAAGCCTAGACGTCTATATTACCTTTTCTAAAATGTTGTTCATCTCTGTTGTCATATGTTTATATAAACATTTGCTTTTGTAAGTTGGAGCAGAAATTTGAATCGGTTGTGACAAATGATAGAATCCATTTTCCACTTTTCATTTCTTTAAAGCTTAAAAAATGCTGCAATTTTGTTAATATGAGATCTTTTATTTTCTTTTTTCCTGTATATTTGATCATAAAAACGTTACAAGAATCAAATAGTGCATAGGACACCGCATTGCAACTAATTCAGAGTATCTTGGAGTTACAGGAAGGTAAGTATAACAGTCTCATGCTAGAACAAAATTTCAGGTAATGTTAAATATTATATAAATTTCTACCCGTAATAAATTCATGTTTGTCAATTTCTACACAGTATTGATGAATACGATTACTTTGAATAATTACAGGTTCATTTAGAAATTGAATCAATTTAAATAATGAGGCAGAACGATTTAACCTAGAAGATTAGCCTTAAGGTAGGATTACATTGTTGCGTCGTGTTGTGGAGTGGTGTGTTGGGAGTTATTCGGCGCATATGCATTAACTACACAGCACCGTAACACGAGGATGTTTTTGGCAGTTTTATTATAGAACAAGACTGCCAAAAACATCCTCCATAAGGAATAAGGATTTTTTTTTAAGAAAAAAGAGAAATATTAGAGTTCTCATTATTTACTCAAACATTTAAATTTTCAGACCATTTTCAAAAAGTCGTAAATAACTTGTGCTGGAAAAATGGAAATCGAGTTGCGGTAGAGTGGGATTTGAACCTGGGACCTTTGGTCCGTGAGTCCACAATAATACCTCGGGACCATGACCCGATTCAAAATTGTTCTGAATAATTTAATTTTTGTGTTTTGTATTTAAATAGAATTATTCCTCGATCTATGTTTGAGTATGTCTAAATGCTTGCAGACTGGCTGGATTTTCTCCCTAGGGAGTATAAAAATAATATATCTTTTAACTATAATAATGTTTTTCTGTTGTTTTTTTTTAATTGGATGTTTTTTTTAGTATGCAATCAATACCTACTACTAATATAAATTGAATTTTGT
Organism: Micrasema longulum; assembly: GCF_059751315.1. Classification (NCBI taxonomy): domain Eukaryota; kingdom Metazoa; phylum Arthropoda; class Insecta; order Trichoptera; family Brachycentridae; genus Micrasema; species Micrasema longulum. Next base: position 8,714 of record NW_028277950.1, on the reverse strand, counting down.
TATTCAGAAAGCAATTGAGTTGTGAGTCCACAATTTTGAAAAAATTAGATATTCATGTTATCGGGTGCAGTAAGGTCATTTATATGTCCTTTTAAAAACAATTAGACCGTTTTCATACAAAAATTTGTTTTAATCACTTTCTGAAAATGGTGTCCATCACAAAAATGGCATTTCTCACTTCGCAGAAAACACCCACAGCACTAGAAAATCTTAACAAATTTTGAAAATTATGAAAACTGGTCAAATATATAGTTAAATTCATGTCTGTAATGTAAAAAAAACTAATATATTCCTTGTTTATCATTTGTTAAAGTCAAAAACATTCTAACTGCCATATAGATTTATTTATTCCCTCTTTTCGCAAAGATGCTATTATCTCAGTTTCACTTTTCTATGGCTGGCTGCATTTTGCAAAACTACGTTTAATTGTGCTACTGAGTATAATTTTTATATAAATTTAATGCATACATTTACATTAACGTTTCCCGTTACGAAAAAGAAAGAAAACAATTCTTGCGTACATAATGGAAGTGCCGCACGTCCTACAATAATTTGTTTTTTTTTTATAATTATTAATATTTTTGGTATAGCAAATAAATTACAAAAAAATAAATATACCATATTTTCAACGAGTGCTACACAAAATATAATTATAATTTTAACTTTTCCCTTCTTTCTTAAATATGTTGTATTTCTGACTGCACTTTTTATTTCCTTTGTTAATTTTATTAAAGAAAAATAATCCTTTGTAAGTATAATGATCATTTTCTGTAAGTAGTTGTTTTTAATTTTGGAATTAAGATGTTACATAATAATTCAAGTTAATATTTGGCAAATAATTCAACTATTGTTTGTATTCTATTTTTTATACAGAATAATGTTCACTCATTAGGGTGTCTCGTACCAAGGGAAACATTTTACACATTGTGAATTATGCCTTAAATTAGTTATTTAACAAAGTGAATAGAATAATAATAATAAAAATACGTTATTAATCTAATCAACCTAATTATCATTAACAAAATAAACTATATAAACTAAAATCATTATGGCAAACATAACCAATTTATACATACCAATAGAACAAATTTTATAAACAGTATACACTTTTTACCTATTTGGCTTGATCCACTCATCGATCCGTGCGCAACCAACCTCCACTATCCATTTCTTAATAGCAATTTTATATTGAGAGTACTAACTAATTGTCTTTATGGACAATGGAAGTAGATTGTACACTTTAACTGAGCAGTAGGCCAATCCTCTTTGACCGAAGGTTGTATTAATTTTTTTTTTGCAGCATCAGGGTGGAGTATCTAGTAACTCTTGTATTTGTAACGGAAGGTAGAGAATAATGTTTTTGTGCGTATAGTAACAGACCTTTTACATTAAGTTGTTTTATAGATTTTTCATTAAAATTTTTGAATATACCGAGGGAGCTATTATATTTAATAATAAAAATATATCCTTACGTATAAAGGCACACGGTGACGTTTATTTGAATTAAAACTAAATGCATCAGCAATAATTGACAATCAGTAAGATCAGTTATTGATTATTGGTTACCCCCATAAGTCGATGTTGACTAAATAATAAAATTCATTTGAATTATTCTATTATTTCAGTGAGTCGGTTGTCCAAACGTTAGTCATTTGAGATATTTTTTTTACTGTATTTATATTTTAATTTATTGAATATGTTTTACCAACATATACGAAATTTTCATCATAATCATTTCCTTTCTGCACAGAATGGTGCATAGGGTACTGCATTGATATACCAACCGCAGCGTATCATGATGTTTTTTTATTGCATGAAGGTAAAATGATCAGTTTACCTCTTCGGGTGCCAGTCCAGGAACTATAAAATATTCTACTATAAAATCACCTCTTTAAAATGAATATTTCATGTCAACGTGTAGGAAATCGAACTCGAGACTCTTGCATGGTAGGCAAACTTGCTGACCATTTCACGACAAGGCCGACAATTTTTTACATAAAAAATACGCAAAAAGTTTTTTTAAACGAAAAAGCCCTGTGAGTGCCTAGTTCCTTTTTTAAAAATGTTTATTATCTGTATTGAAAACTCTTCCAATCTAAAAAGCTCTATGACAAAAAAAAAATTAATGAAAGATTTTCTTAAAATTTACATAAATACCCTGACCAGTCTCTATAATAATGGACAGAAGATTGAGAAAGCTGACAGCTTTACATATTTGGGAGTTCACATAACTTAGGATGGAAGCATGCACAAAGAGCTCGCAATCCGCCTAGGAATTGCTGGAGCAACTTTTAACATGATGCGTGTTTTCTGGAATTCTAGTCTATACTTGGTCAAAACGAAATGCCGATTATTTAACTCTTGTGTAATGCCAGTACTCCTATATACTCGTAGGTGCAAATCTTAGCCCCTAACCAAAACTCAAAACACCAAACTCCTGAGTTTTAAGAGTAAGTGCTTGAGAAAAGTATTAGGTACAAGGTGGTCCGATTTTATAACAAACATCGAAGTCCGAGAACGGACGCAGCAGCCTCCTATAACGAGCGTCTTGAGGATGCGGCGGTGGATCTGGCTTGGACACGTGCTGCGCATGCCTCAGGAGAACCTAAACCGAAGTTCCTCTTCTTTAAACCAGCGGGGTCACGACGTCCTAGTAGGTTTTCGACTTTATTCGGCAAAATTTAGGGATGCTGGATTGACGTGGGAAGAGGCGAAAATGCTGGCTGGCGATAGGGTCTCCTGGAGGCAACTGGGGATGTCCACATGCTCCACTTAGGAGCGGATGTGAAAAAGAAGAGAAGAAATGTTACAATTTTGGTGGCCATTTTCAGTGAGTAGTAAATTACGTTTTATTTTTACTTTCCCAACATTTGTTTCTTTGTTGCTCTATTGTTTGTTTTCTTTCCTTTTAATATCAGTTATTTATATTTTTTGTATGAACACGGAACTGTTGTTTTCATTCGTCATTATTAATTGATTCCCCTGCAATTGCTATTGATTAATAACGATGATTAAATACTATAACACGGGTAAATTTCTAGGCAAAGTAAATAATCAATTATAGCTGGATAAAATATGTAGTCTCTCCTGATTACGGTTATTAACGGAAGCGTTATTTTTTTTTAAAAACATGATTTATTGAGGTTGCTTCACGTTAATTGCGTCACTGTTACATACACTATTAAAAAACAATGAAGTATTTACGTCGTTAAATTTTCTCAACATTTTTATGGTCATTGAATTAATACAAACAATATTTTAATTATTAGTTACACCGACTAAACACAGCACAAAAGTGTGAGGAAATATGTATAATTTATATAACATTTTCTTAAGAACTTGTTTGTTATTTACAACTTCCTTCAAACGTATAATTTACAACATTATCCAACAAAATTGGATCGAATACAACATGTATATTCCCTTACTCTTCCTGTAGCTCAATCACAAATTCAACTATCGACGAGCTTATAAACATGCTAAGCATTTATACCTCGAATTCATTCATTAGACGTACCTGTAGAAATTATAATGGACTCAATATTGATGCAGACATTTTTAACTGCACGTTGCATTTGTACAGAAAAATTCTAATGGGGTCGATTATTTGGGATAGTTGCTGAATGTGCATCTTGAGTGGTTTGTGCTATGTATATGTGCCGCATGTAATGTATATGTTTGTGTATGTTTAATATGTGCGTTCATGTGTGTGCGTGGATGGCTCAGGGTGTACATTCGGTATTTTTATTTATTTTAATTTATTACCTCCATGGAAAACGCAAATGTTAACAATTATTCTTTTCTCACTTGAAATTCTTATTTATATATTTTTTTGTCACATTTAATGTTAATATCTTTTGCATAATTTATGAAAACTTAATCGGTCTTTTTATGTTAAAAAAATGTGGTTTTTAATACTTATTTTGTATGACTGTATGTTTTCTGAATAAAATAAAATAAAATAAAAAAAATGAGCGATCACAATGAAAAATAATGAAAATGCTTAAGTTATCGCAGTCGCGTGTGTAATCTCTAATTTAACGCTCTTGTCGGTTGATTTTTCGTTTTCCTTGTAAATAAATACAGTTCACTGGCAAAAAATATGAGTTCACTATAAAAAATAATTTAATATATTGCATTTGCAAAATAGTAAAGAGTATCTAATACAAAAAAATTAAAATTAATTTACAATTACTATTGCGACAGCTTTTCTTTACATTTGGCTTACCAACTGCCGGCTAAATGCAACAAATCATCATCATTCCCTTACCACACCTAATGGTGCATAGGGCACTGCATCGGTACACCAATCGTAGCGTATCTTGATCATTTTTGTTACATGAAGGTAAGATGATCAGTCATACGCTTCAGGTACCAACTCAGGGACTACAATATATTAAAGTGTAAAAACACCCTTTTAAATAAAAACATTAGATCAGCCAAGTCGAGACCTCTTGCATGGTAGGCAAACGCGCTGACCATTACACTACGAGGCCGACTTTATTTATTGATTTATTGCGACAGTTATTACCGACAAATGTTTGTTCTATAAACTAAATGTCACGTGTACTTACAACGCCCTTAATGCACCTACGTATGTATTACTACTATCGATTACGAGTGCGAATCATAGGTCCTTTCTAGGGTACAAAACAGTGAGCAATAAAGTGTTAGGAATGTTAGGTGTGCGGTGGTTTGAATTTGTAAGGAACATTGAAATAAGACAGGGATGCAGCAACCCGAGAACAAAATGAGATGGATCCCATTAGACCTAGTAGTATTCTAAATCAACGGTTATGTGAAAAGTGATTTTTATGCGTCATTTTCCTTAACTAAATCATGAAAAATTGTACACATACCACACAGGTCATTCTGTATGAAATCAACACACTAAATTTTAAAAAAAATACCTGACCACCTCAGAATTTGATGAAATTTGGTATGAAAGTTGTTTTCAGAGAGATTAAGAAAAATATAAGTATTTAAAATTAAACTTTCAGTTAATGATTAATATAATAAAAAAGAAATCTGTAGTAGGTACGCTGACTAACAGTTTCATAAAATACCCTTTTCAAAAATTATTATTTAACAATGAACCCATTAACGTTTTAATTTGAAATTTTTAAAATCACTTAACAAAAGTATAAACTATTTATAGGAATTTAAAAAAAAACAAAAATAAACTTTTTGAGAAAATCAAAATTTTGTATACGATATTTCAAATTTTTGCACATCAAACGAAAAAACATTTAAAATTGAGAAAAGCTATGGTGATTTCAAAATATGTCCGTTACGTTTGTTTGGCGGATTTCGAGAAAATTTAGACAGCCGATATTTTTTAAACCGTTTGAGATAATCGAAAAAAAAATGCGTTTTCCTAATCTTCACGAAGATAACCTTCATAATAAATTTCATCGAATTCTGAGGTGGTCGGGTTTACAACCTGTGTTGATTTGATATGGAATGACTCGCACGTCTTTTCATGATTCATAGAATATTACGATGAAAAAAAATAACATAAAACCAACAAAAATGTCTAAAAGGCGACATTAAAAACTGGGTCTAATTTGACCCAACAGTGCCAATTACGTATTTGTTTGAGCCAGCGGACTTTGAGAGTTAGGCCAGGGCAATACGGCTGGCTGGAACGTTTGTTGCGGAAGCCTCCTGAGAACTTTAATACAGGCGGCATCTGGTTTTTAAATACTGGCTGTTCCTAGCCGTATTTTCAGCTTCTTAAAAGGCTACCATTTTCCGTTACGTATACGTCACATACTTACCCATGCATGAGGAGTAGGTCCCTGTTTCTATTTAGCTTATTAACTTGGAGACACCTAACTGATTAGATAGTCAATTCGTCATCGGCATACTCTAGGTCGCAAGATCGGTCGTTTGGGAGGATCAGATGGTTATTCCTCGATTTAGTGAAAATGACTTCCGGAGGAATGAGGATTACAAACAGGAATGGTGCAAGAATGCAGCCTTTACGAACTTAAGTGATGATCTCATACCAATATGCAACATCACAACACTTTGTTTTAAGGGATTTTGAAAAAATAAAAGATATAATTTTTTCCTAATATTTATTTATTTTTTAACACCAAACTTTTTTATAATATTTTAATATAATATTGAGAAACATAAGCAACAAGATCAGCACGTTTCGAAAAAAGCAACATCAGATTTGCAAATTGTTTTTCAGGCATATAAAACAAAAGTTTAAATTATGTATTCCAAAAAAATTGTGTCTTAAAATTTCAGCAGTTAATAAAAGAATTTTTGTAGGCAAGCAGATAAATTTCGGCCATTTTCGCTTATTTAATGTGTGATTTTTATTCGTTAGCCATTATAACAATTTTTTTTTATTCTTATTTGTGCCTTTAGAAATTTATGAACATACGCTTATTTAACAATTTCCAGATTAAAATCCTGAAAAACACAAAAACAGCAAATAATTGATCTTTTTACGATATTAATAAACAGTTTTTTCACTGCAAAATGTTTCTCAAATTTGGTTTTTACAGTGATAAAAGTAAATTAGAAATTGGAAAACATACACATTTTGATATTACAGAAAACTGCAAAATTTTCAAAAAGCCTTTTCTTCTTTTTCTAATACTAAATGGACAACAAGTACTGTGCGGGCGTCATAAGACAATATGTCTAAGTTTTTTCTAACATCCTTAAATGAATTCATAACGATAAAAAACAAGCACTAAGCGACTTAGATATATAAATGTTTTAAATAATTTTCTTATCTTAGTAGGTATCTTAATATTTTTGGTGTAATGGTGTTAACTACTCGACTAAAATGCTTAAGAGGAAATGCGTGAAATACAAGTTTGATAAATGAGTATTTGTATTAGAGATAGGCGTATCGGTTATTTAAAAGAAGTAGCACTAACAGTTTCATAAATTAAAGTGCTCCATAAAATGGTTTCTATATAAAATGACATAATGTGTCATTCCAAAAACAAAAATAAAAAAATTAGTTAAATGTGAAGATTAACAAACCCATTAACACCCTTCCAAAGTTTGAACAGTTTTTGAAATATATTGTAAGGAATGAACTATTTAACTTTTTGGAATAATGGGATGTTTTATGTAAAGAACAATATGGATTCAGAACAAATCAATCTTGCAAAATGGCTATTAATCTTGATTAAGAAGACTAGAAAGAGGAAACTGTCAAAAACATCTCGTAATTGCAGTTTTCTTGGACCTCAAAAGAGCCTTTGAAACAATTGACAGAGAAATATTTTTTTTTTAAATTGAAAAGAATTAGAATAAAAGAAACATCGATTCAATGGTTTGAAGAGTATCTGAGTGACAGATTCCAAATAACAAAAGTGAATGACGAAGTTTCTGAGCCGCTAAAAATAGCATTAGGAGTACCTCAAGGATATGTTCTCGGACGTGTTTTATTTATTATTTACAGTAATAATATCGTAGGGACATTAAAATATTATAAAATAAGACGCTTTACAGACGATACCTAATATATATATAGGAAGAAAATTATAAAAAATAATGAGCAAATTCAATAAGTTAAACTGTAACTTTTAATGATTTTTTTACCACCACTAATTTACACGTAGTTTTTATGTCACTCTCTCGCAGATGCCTCCCCTATATTGCACAACTGCACGTCGGACTGATTATGCCTGACTAAAATCAATATAATCTTAGTTTCATTGTTCTGTTTTCCGCACCCCAAAATTTAACTGATTTTGTATTTTTTTTTAGAAAGAGTATTCGAATAATTATTTCGGCCGGTACCTTTTGTTTTTTTTAAAATTATTTATCATATTATTTGTAAACTGTACGTCCGAAGATGGCAGATATAACTGTGGGCTTTAATGGGTTTTTGGATGGTCCTAGTTTCCATAAGAAACTATTTAAAAAAAAAGTAAAACTGTAGAGATAAGCTAATGGTAAATTTCTATAGTATGTAAAAAAACAATGCTCTAGTGCCATAATCCTGGGAGAAACTACAGGAATACAATTGTATAAAGAAAAATCAGACCGCGTTTCCTCTTAATACCCTAAAAAAGAATTGACTTTTGTACACATACTAACTATTAGCTCAACACTTTTTAAACTTGTAATCTATTTATCTATGTATATTTATCATTTACAAAATCATTTGAAAAATAGTTTAATCAAAATTTCAATGACAATGACCGATAGCACGTCGGTCGGACAAATCTACACGTCATTGTAAAATTAGGGTTGATCCAATTTTAATAAATTATTTTTATTTATTTAGTAACTACTCTCAGATAAAAGTCCTGTATGAGGAAATTCAGTTAAAATTAGTGGGCTTGGTGTACTCGTCTTCAGTAGAGCGTTTGCTTTCCATTAAATAAATAAATATATTTTTTAAATACAACAAAAATCAATCCACTTTACACAATTTTACGCAATTACGATGGGAAGCTACGGACGTTATACCTTCACCATAACAGTAAAGTTGAAGTTAAATTCTCTTGATTGACTACGAAAATACACTACTGACCCCTACCTTTAAGTTTTGGGTAGGTACATCGATATGTAACAAGGAAAGCGTACGTCACGGTACACCTATCTACGCACTGAAGCGGCAGCTTCATTATGACGTCAAAGTAGAAGATAAACTCTCCCGAGCAATTACGAAGATACACTACCGATCTTCAAGTCTTGATGTAGGTACATAGGTTTTTACCGACGCAAGA
>NW_028277946.1:0-111451 GCF_059751315.1 Micrasema longulum | reverse complement strand
TATTCATTCAAATGATTTAGAGAACAAGTGTGTTTTAAGTTTTTTCCGAAACATCACTTCACTTTCACAGCCTCGCACCTCTGCTGGGAGAGCATTCCATGCCATAGGGCCTGCGACCGCAAATGCGCGTTCACTAAATTTAGTGCGCTGTTTGCGTAGAGGTATAATAACTTTTCCTCTCGCCGTAGACGTATCTGATCTAAGCGTGAGACGCCTGTCAGCTAGTTCATCTGGAATGCATAGTTCCCTTAGATATTCCGGAGCAGAGTTGTGCAGTGACTTATACACAAGCCAACAGAGTTTGTATTCGACCATCTGTGGAAAACGTAGCCAGTGTAGTTCCCGAAGTAGTGGAGTGATATGACTGAACTTAGAGATTCCGAAAATAAGTCTCGCTGCGGCATTCGATACAGATTGTAGGCGTGTCATTTTGTTCATTGGTAGACCTGCATAGATACCATTACAATAATCGACTCTAGACACTACAAACGCATTTATTAGTTGACTGGCGGCATCAACCGGCAAATTTTTGCGTACGCATTTAATTTGTCTCAGCTGGTAGAAGCATGAACTTATCGTTATACCAATTTGAGCGTCAAGAGAAAGGTCAGAATTGAGTAAAATTCCCAGTAGTTTAACGGTGGGTAAAGCGGTACTCCCTACGTCTGGCTGAAGCGACCCATAGTTGTTCAGTTTTTGATGGGTTTAATGTCAGTCTTTTTTCAGCCATCCAGTTTCCTATTTTCTCGATGCATCCATCAATTAAATTGACAAGCACACTTCTCTCGCCTGGTTTGCAATAAAAATAAATCTGAGTATCATCTGCGTAGCAGTGAGACCACAATCCACATACTTTGATAATGTTCTCTGTATCTTTAGTGTAAAGGAGGTAGAGGAGTGGTCCGAGTACTGACCCTTGAGGCACTCCTGTAGACACCCGAAAGTTGGTTGAGCTTTTACCCTTGACATTTTAGTTCATGGATTTCTCCATACAATTATTCACTGTTATAACGAGCTACTTCTCGGATATACCGAACAAAAATAGTGTCAAAAATTACACAAAAAAATCTTCAATTGTTATAAACACCATTCTCGAAATAAGAACCTAAATAATAAAATCCAAACGGTCGGCTAACGTAAAAGATAAATACTGCCGGGCGTTGGGTTTATGATAGCTATGTAAGTGTCTAGGTACCTAATTGGATTTTTCACCGACAATATTGAAAAATGAACACACATGGTTTTTAAAAAATCCAAGTTTTGTGAGCTTAGTAAGTGCCGGTTTGGCACATTGTCACAATTTACAGCTGCTTTTGTAGTTTATGAATGACATGCGTGTTGCGGGGGTTTTTGCGGGATTTTTAAAAAGATTTTTAATGTTCTATGCTTATTTAAATACACAATGAACATTACAAGTGGGTGATGTCAAATGAGTTCTATACCAGATCAGTTAAAACTGAACCCCTGAATTTTAAACATGTCTACGAGGAAGTGTCTCAATTCGTGAAAAAGTGGCAATTATCCCTAACATTTAAAAAAAAATCTGTACGAATTATATGTACACATATGTATTTACTTGTTTACTTAGTGACAATGTGCAAAAGCGATTGTATAAAAAAACCTTTCTCTGGTAAAACAAGTACCGCTTATAACAAGCAAATTCAATCGGTCCCATCTTCCTCGTAATAACCAAGTTCGACTGAATTATATTCCAAAATTCATCACCCCTGCTATCAATATTCCCCATAATTAGGGAAACCCCACCCCCTCCATCTCACACTGCCTCGTCCCGTCCACCCGACCCCTATCAGTGCCTAAGTACTAATCTGTATATTTTAGTTTGGTTTATATTTACACCTGATGATGGGTAATTCAGTATACCTGAAACCAGGAGTGTAATTATATTATTTTTTATTTTATTTTATTTATTAATATTTTTTGCTTACAAACAATAATTAATAATAAAAATAATGTGACCTCACCGGGGTGGGGTTTCCCGTGCCGAAGACACTTAACGATATATTTTTTACAAATTACATTTGAGAATAAACAAAGAAGACTAACTTAAAAAAACGAAGATAATCAACAAATATTTAGACAGTTTAAAAAACAAGGTATTTATGTACATCTATATTATTTATATTACAAAACACAAAATGAAAATAACAAAACCCTAACATAAGCTATACACTTGTGTAGCAGTTGATTCAATATTGGTTTGGGCGAATGAGACAATCCTTTTTACTTCTACCTAGCTCCACCATCCATTTTTTTATAGCCTTTTTAAACATTTTCTCGTTACTAATTGTTTTAATAGATAGTAGAAGAGGTTATAGATTTTAATTGAATAATACTCAAAATCCCTTTGTCCGAAAGTGGTTTTAGTTTGTATTTGTTTAAGTTGTCTTTGTGTAGAGGATCTAGTGATTATATTATTTGTATGTGATGTACTATGGAGGTTATGTCTTTCATTATATAATACTTGTATGTGGTAAAAAATTCTAAAGTGTTGTATTTCAAAATGATGTAAACCAACTTGTGTTAAAATGAATTCCCGAAGCCGAGAATGAATCTATCTATATTAGCACCGTGAATGCAAATACGAACGTTTCAAATGACATGAAATGAGCTACGTGTTAACTTTGGTATGCATAAATAAATACAAAATAAATTTTATTACCGTAAGAATGTTTAAATGAAAACATCCAACAACCATTAAACTCCGCGTCTGTTTTGACAGCGTTGTACTTAAATAATGGCTTGACCATCGACACGGCTTTTCTGCACAGTTGTGTTGTTCTGTCTCTCAGTTCGTATTTTACGACACCTTGGAATAACAAGGTTCCATCTGACACCGTATTATTTAATATAATTCGTGAACCTTGTGTCATGTAAGGGTACTAGAAGCGAACTAAGAAATCTCTATCCTAATTGGAGAGTTAGTTATCAATGCCAAAATAAACTATACATAAAAACCCACCTACCTAAATAATAGCGTAATTCAAACCCGTCTCTAAATCCTGCAAAACAGATTTCAATTATGCTTGACACCGCAAACTTTCAGCGTTCTCTATTAAGTTGGTGAAGCATAATTAGAAATCTCACAATTTAAAAAAAATGTATTTCGCGAATATCTCAGAATTTCCTAAGTTTTACATTTTTACATTTTTTTTGCACCACAACAGGCCAGGAGGCCTAATTACAGTGGTGAATTACATCACAGAGCACCCAGGCTTGAGAAAAATCACATTTTAATTTTTGTGTTCTCGCCGGGAATCGAACCCGGAACCTTCCGTGCGTGAATCAAGCGTCTTGACGTTTGCTTCGAATACCCTGATTTATATTTGTCATCATTCCCTTTCCGCACCTAATGGTGCATAGGGCACTGGATTGGTACTCCAATAAATAAATACCTCGATCAATTTTGTTACATGAAGGTAAGGTGATCAGTCGTACGATTCAGGTGCCAGTCCAGGGACTATAAAATATTCTAGTGTGAAAAATAAATATTTCATATCAACCATGTCGGGAATCGAACCCGAGACCTCTTGCATGGTAGACAAACGCGCTGACCATTACACCACGAAGCCGACATATATTTCTACTAACTTATATAATTTTATCTACATTTATAAAAACAATGAATTATCAAATATAATTTACAGCCGGAAAGATCAGAATATAAATGTATATACAAATGTTTTTTTATTTTTTTATATACAAGAAAGTATATGAAAAATTAAAATATTTACACTTATACCCGTATGCAGAGACAAACCTTAAGGTGAGGAAAGTACATTCTATTGTCTTCACCTTCGGGTTATTCTCTGCATTTGAAATTAGAATGTACTTTCCTCACCTTAAGTTTTGACTTTGCATACGGGTATTAAGCTACTATTCATATTCATATATAAGCTTTTGATCGAGTGGCAACTCTCTTATTTTGCCCTTTTTACATTGTGTGATACATTTGAGTTTTTTCGGCAAAAATTAAAAATGCTAGGTATTAAATATTTGAGAGTTCTATTACCATATTTATTGCATACTTTTGGTACTACCAAATGATCATTGTACGTGAAGCGTGTATTATGGTTATGTTTGAGAAGAATTTTGAAAGTATTACTATTAAATGGTTCTAAAATGATACAAAGCCACAGTAATCTTCGAACAGGCAGAGTTTTAAGTGTTTTGTACGGGAGAATAGTATCACATATTTGTTCGTAAATCTCTGCTGGTACAATTCTCTTAACTATGGAGTACTGTAGACCCTGGATCATTTTAATATTAGTTTTAGTCGAATGTCCCCACGACTTTATTCCATATCTTATTATTGATTCTACTAAAGAAAGTTAGAGTTCAACAATGTTTGAGTATGTCCAAATGCTTGCAGACTGGCTGGATTTCCTCCCTAGGGAATTGTTCATATTTAAATTTATTTCAACAGGGAAAAAAATTTTGAGAAGGGAATACGGAAGTCTAGGCATTTACAGGGCTTATGACTTGTCATTTGCTGGTTTAAGTGGCCACTTTACACACTGTGTAATATTCACCATTCTGCCCATGTTTAAACATACACATTTCCTCAACTCTTCCTTCTGTTGACTTTTGTGAAGTAAAAGAGCTGAAACCTTTATCACGTGGGTGAAATTCATCCGGCTGAACCAAATCACCTACTAGGCAACGCCTGAAAACAATTTTACAATTTTTATACTTCTTTTTTTACCAGGTAGTAATTCAACAATGTTTGAGTATGTCCAAATGCTTGCAGACTGGCTGGATTTCCTCCTTAGGGAGTTGTTCATATTGATGTTAGCTATCATATTATGTCAATGTTATCAACTATCAAAAATCTGAATTTAGTAAATAGGATCTAGAATTTCAACCGTCCATGCGCTCAGTAGCTGCAAGACTTGTTGTTATCTAAATTCTAATTTTATAAATCTGTTTTTTTTTTCGTTTTTAAAATATCACTTAATCTCTCAACTTCATTGTCAAATATAAAATTTAAAAATAAAAATGTAAATAGGGGCTAGATTTCTTATTGTCCATGCGCTCTGTAGCTGCAAGACGTTCTGTTATCTAGCTCATATATATCATAATTGTAATATATCATAATTGGAGACGAGGAACTAGAATCCCAATCGTCCATGCGCTCTGTAGCTGCAAGACGTGTTGCGATATTTATTTATTGTACAGCGCCCTTGAGGTGATTTTCACAAAAATAACGCTGTATAAATTATCCAAACATTATTATTATTATTGAGTTTATTTCAACAGAGAGGGAAAACAGTTTTGAAAGGGAAATATGGAAGTCTAGGCATTTACAAGGGCGTATGACCTGCTAGACTTCCATATTCCCATAAAGTTAGAGTTACTTAGTTGGAACCTTGTTATTCCAAGGGGGCGATTAGCGAAATTTTCGATTGTTTGATTTTATCGTCGCGTCCGCTTTGAAAGCTGTCAGTGAATTGGGCACATACAAAAGAGGAAGAGTATTCAATAGGCCAATTTATATTTAGTGTCGCGTGAATTGGTCCTTTGTTGAATGGTGCCGTTGGCTGGCGTTTGAATTGTTAGTTTTTTTCACGATTGCGTGGATCTAGGGCACTTCCAAATAACGTCAATTTAAATGTGCAGCTGAAACTCGACTAAGTAACAGTTTTTTCAATTTCTTTTTGTTTTTATTTGCTGGCTAATAATTTATTGCTTTACAATTTTTATTGGCTTCGTTGCTTTGTAGTTTTGCGCAGACATTAATTGGTGAGTAAATGCTTCGACAAGAAAGAAAATTAGATGTTTTATATTACGAGGCATGTTCAGAAAGTAAGTGTACTAGATGTATATATATTTTAGGAAAGGTGTGTATGAAAATTCTTCATTCATTCATCTTTCTTCTGCAGTGATAGTCTTAATTTAAAACTGAGACAGAGGATGGTCAAGTGCTATGTGTGGCCAATACTGCCCTACGGGGTTGAAACATGGACTCTCAAGGTGAAATCCATGAACCGATTAGAGGCTTTTGAAATGTGGCTTCACCGGAGAATGCTGAAAATCCCGTGGACAGATTTAGTGACCAACGTGGAGGTGTTGAGACGAGCCAGTGTCGAAAAAGAACTACTGTCCTCAATAAAACAGAGAAAACTCGCATATCTGGGCCATATCATGCGCGGAAGCAAATATACGCTTCTACAGCTTATTATGATGGGAAAGATCGAGGGAAAGCGTGGGGTTGGAAGGCGACAGATGTCCTGGCTGAGAAACATCCACGACTGGACGGGAGTGCGTGGGGTTGAGGCGCTGTTCCAGTTGGCGCAGGACCGGAATGCCTACTCTAGAGTGATCGCCAACGTCGGGGAGACCTGATACGGCACAGAAAGAAAGAAGAAGTGTATGAAAAAAATTACAGGATATTGTTGATACACTAGTTGACTGTTTTTCCACATAATCGCCATCCTGTTCGATGCATGTGGCGAACCGTAGCAAAAGCTTTTTCATGCCCCTCTCAAAGAACTCTCCCGCCAACTCCTTCCCTCAACAATACTTTGAGTTTGTCCAAATTTTTGTTGACAAGGACTGGATTCAATTCCCTGGGGAGCTGTTAACATTATCATATTACAAAAAAAATTTGATTGATTTGTTTGTATTACTACGTTCTTCTTCCTTTCCGATGCGGGATCTGGAGCGTACGGCCGCGGTCTCAATTTAGAACTAACACTGTATTCCTCCACTGTAATACTGGGAAATCAGAAAAGGGTGATTGTGCTGACCATGTGTATTTGATTGATCACAAACTGACAAAACTGCAGTGAGGGGTACAATGAAAGTTTTTAAAGTTTATTTGTTTTGTTATTTTCGCGGTTTGATTGTAAAGAAATATTAAATTTTCGCTTAATTAGTTTTAAAAAAAATTGAAATTGATATGCGAAACTGAAGAAAGACTCAAGTCTTTATGAACAGTTTCGGGAAAGGGGTGGATGCTTTCATTGTATCATATTACAAAATAGATTTATTCATTTATTAATATACACGGCACGCAGTGCTTTTTACCTTAAAAAGATACATATTAAAAATAATATAAACATTTCAATACAATGTGATAAAATTAAAAATTAAATATATTAGTATTATTTTACATAAATACTGTATGTTTTGTATAAAAAACATATTTAGATATAAAAAAATAATAAAACAATGTGTGTAGATAAAATTTTAAAAGGAAAATAATTTATATATTTTTTTCTTTAAAAGGTACAAAATATAAGTATATTAAAAACAGTAAAATTCTTTTGTCTCAAAAAAATAATAAATTTTAAAAAAGTAATAATAATGACAATTAAAGTAATTTTTAAAATAAGTATACACGTTAATATGGTCCACAATACTACCCATACAAAAGTAAACATAGAGAGCACTACAATCTAAAAAATGTAAATTACCATTCATCATCTTTGAAATGATTAAATAGAGATGAAGAACATTTAAGATAAGGTAATATAGAAGTCTAGGCATTTACAGGGCTTATGACCTGTCATTGGCTGGTTAAATTGGCCACTTTACACACTAACATTCACCATTCTGCCCATATTTGAACATCTGTATTTTATCAATTCTTTCATATGTTTGATAGAAACTGAAAAAATATCATTTTCAGGCGTTGCCTAGTATGTGGGTGAAATAATTCAATTACACGAATCTCACCCGCATAGATAAAGGTTTCAGCTCATCCTTCCCTCACTTTAAAACCTCTTTCTGCCACCCATGTGCCATCAGGGTGGTGAAAAGATGATAATCTAAAGGCGCCAAGGTAGGTGAATACGGGGGTTGGCCGCGGGGGGCGGCCTCCGTGGTGTAGTGGTCAAGACGCTTGACTCACTTGGTTAGGATGTTCTTCGAGGATGGCATAAAGAAGCTTGCGCCATGGCTCATCATATGCATTGAACAGGATGGCGACTATGTGGGAAAATAGTTAACAAGTGTATTACAATATCCTGGTATTTTTAATTTTAAATACACTTTTTCCAAAAAAATATAAAAATGTAGTACGTTTACTTTCTGAACATGCTTCGTACTTTCATTTTAATGTAAATTAATATACTATGCAACAGTAGAACTCCGTTTATCCGAACTCCAGTCATTCGAATTGCCAAATATCCAGATCGTTATCAGAAAATATAAAATAAATGAGAAATTTAAATTTAATCGTTCAATTAACTTTGCTGGAAATGTTTAAGTACGTTTTTAATTTGATTTTTATTCACTTTATTATTTCATAAGCAATATATCTGGCACTCATTGACGCAAACAATGTGGGGCTCACTTATAAATCGGGTATAAAGTTAAGCTTGAGAATAGTGGTAGAATAGTGATGGTATAGCAAAAAGTATTACTTATAATCCTCGCATAGAGTTAAACTCTGTTTAAATCTGGAATAGCGACCATGGAAACTTATAACTGCTTATTAGGTAGTATAACGCTGGAATAAGCACGCGATCTGTCAAAATGCATATTTTTCGGTAGTTAAAATGGATAGTTAACCAGTTTTTTTTCAATTCTAATCAATTTCGAAGTCCTGCAACCTTCTCAATGCGATTCAAGTGATTTATAATAATTGTTTTAATAATTCCTTAAATGTTTTATGTTTGTATGTGTTTGAATTAATTGTGATAAAAAAGAAACATGAATAAACTAAAGAACTCGTTTTTACCTTCTCCTCTTCTTCCCAATTTTGATTTTTTTTTCTAACGGTTTTCTCCGTGTTCTCCATTACACTGACAGTAGTCCCGATTTGACTTTGACGTTTTTTTGTTGTTGTTACAAAAGTTACTGCGCACGCGCACATATCAGTGTTAACTGTTTAAACAAATTAAGCATGAAATAGCTTGTGAATTGTTATTTCAGGTAATAAATATTTTTATAAGTATTTATATCGGTTATAAATAGTTGAACCGGGTATAGTTATTTCTTAATATAAACCTGGTATAAGAAAATCTAATAAGTAAGACCCTAAGTGGACGGTTTTTTTAAGACTGATAACGAATACATTTCTATGTGTGAAGTACAAAGAAACCCCCTGAACGAGTGTTTTCGACATGACTGCTCTGGCGTCATTAGCAAAATGGCAGTTTTTTTTGTCAAAAATCACAAACTTAGTTGAATTTTTGTTTTTTTTTATAGTTTTTTATGTTTTTTAATCAATAACGCGATTAATTTATTTTTTGTCAAAAAGTTGCGAGAGTGACAGAAAAGCTGGGTTCAAATACCTGTTTATCAAACTGTTTGCCGACTACTGATATCGTCAAATATTGGTAAATAAATCTATTACCTTTCTTAAAAAACCTTGAACCAGATTTTATTGAATTTTTCATCAGTTTCTAACTAATTCTCTCTTTTTTTTCCCCTAAATATGAACTTTTGCCGCGCGGAGAGCTCTCCAGAATGAGTGAGGAATGTGTCGAGTGGATTTCACCCTCCGCATTCCTTTGCGTCCCATAAATAGCCCCGATATTCGTGTCTGATCCTCTTAGCACACATTCACAGGATACAGGAAGCATTATTTACACCGTCTAATATGGTTTATTTCTTCATCGCCACTTTTTTTTTTTTTTACTATTAAATCATACGAAAAAATGTACTCCCAGGATCATTTTGGTACAGAAAAATATTTAAATAAAGGTATTGTAATAATTTGTACATAAAACTGAAATAACATAGCAAGTAACGTATGTAATACAAAGCAATTAAAACAAAACATAAAACGATATTTTGACTTTGTCCAAATGTTCGTAGACAAAATACTGGATTTCACCCCCTGGAGAATATGGAAGTCTAGGCGTTTATAATAATAGTAAAAATAATATTTGGCTGATTTATATGGCGCCATTTTTGTAAACAATTACCTCAAGGATGCTTTACTGATCTTATGACCTGCCATCGGCCGGTTTAAGTAGCCACTTTACACACTGTGAAGCATTTACCATTTCGCCTATGTTTTTAAAAAATATTTATTTATACTTTTACAATTTTGTATTATTTTTTTATTCAGAATAATGTTCCCTCACTGGGGTGTCCCTTGCCGAGGAAAACATTTTACAATAAGTAAAATGAATCTTTTAAGAAAAAAATAAATAAATGGCTTTTATGTAACAAATTGATTATTATTTTATGTTAACAGTCATCTATTTAATGTTTTGTATATAATTTTTGTGTAAAAAATACGTATGCTTTTAGTTCTTCATAATGTTTATATTACTTTTTAAATTTATGTAATTTCTCTAACGTTTTTCTTAGTAAAGGAAAAATAAGAATCTTACTGACAAGCCGGTTTCGCGGTTTAGTGGGTTTCATTATTATTCCTTTTATATTTTTCTGTTCATCTTTACCTAAAAAAATAATAATAAATACAAAAAAAACATTTTTTGAATTAGTTATTTAACATAGTTAACACGATAAGAAAATAAAAACTCAATTAATCAAATTAACCTCATTATCATCGTAAACATAATAAGCAACATCTTTTATATTTGAACATCCATTTTTCTTCAATTCTTCCATCTGTTGATTTTAGTGAAGTTAAAAAGCTGAATTCCTGACCTGAAACAAAGAACCTCTGTACATTTTAAAACTCTTAAATAAATAAATAAATATCTACATAGAAAAATACAACACAAAATTTTACTAGATCAGAAATACATTACATCTCCCCACAGCATGCGATTTACAAGAATCTCGAGAAAAAATTAAACAAAAATACAAAGATGCCAGAAAAGGACGATTTGTTACAAAACACTAATATTCTTGCACAATCGTTAGATCTTTCTGCCGGACCCTGTATTATATAAAATTCTAGGAATTTAACCGTTATTCGTATTTGTTGTATATAATTTATTTATCTCTTTGGCCCAATATGCATGTTGCAAATCTATGTATGAAATGATCAGAACAATGTACCATTCATAGTTAGATGGTGATGCAAAAATGCGTTAAGCCACACCAATCTTAACCCTAGATTATTGATGTTTAAACATTAGGCGCATTTTACAAAAATATTATGAAAAATTTAACTTGGCTGTTAAAAGCACTTAGTAGAACAAAAAAGGGTGACTTATTTTTTAATATAAAAACTCCCTGGGGAGCTGTTCATATAAACATATTACAACAGAGATGAAGAACATTTAAGAGAAGGTAATATAGAAGTCTGGGCATCTACAGGGTATGTAGGCTAGTATGTAGGTGAAATAATTCAATTAGATGAATCTCACCCGCATAAATAAAGATTTCAGCTCTTTAACTTCACAAACATCAATAGATGAAAGAATTGAAGGAATATAGATGTTCAAATATGGGCAGAACGGTGAATGTTACACAGTGTGTAAAGTGGCCACTTAAACCAGCCATTGACAGGTCATAAGCCCTGTAGATGCCCAGACTTCTATATTATCTTCTCTTAAATGTTCTTCATCTGTGTTGTAATATGTTAATATGAACAGCTCCCCAGGGAGTTGAATCCAGTCCTTGTCTACAAAAATTTGGACAATCTCAAAATATTGTTGATAAATTACCTGGTCCATGAAGAAGTATAGAAATTGAAAAAATAATATTTTCAGGCGTTGCCTAGTATGTAGGTGAAATAATTCAATTAGATGAATCTCACTCGCATAAATAAAAGTTTCAGCTCTTTAACTTCACAAACATCAACAGATAAAAGAATTAAAGGAATATAGATGTTCAAATATGGGCAGAATGGTGAATGTTACACAGTGTGTAAAGTGGCCACTTAAACCAGCCATTGACAGGTCATAAGCCCTGTAGATGCCCAGACTTCTATATAACCTTCTCTTAAATGTTCTTCATCTCTGTTGTAATATGTTTAAAAAAATATATTAATAAAGTGGGATAACACATTTTTTCAGAAAACCTTTGTTGTAATATTAATGCAAAAAAGTGTTAACCCATGTGATTTTCCAAAAAAAGTAACATGGTTTAACACTTTCCTGTGTTTCCATAATTTTAATATTTAAAAAAATGTAAAATGATCAATAGAATATATTTTATTATGATGTAAAATTTTGAAAATAAAAGCTTCGTGTTCCAAACCAGACGATAAAAATACCTTGGGAATTACTTTAATTAAATGAACAATATTTTGAGTTCGTCCAAATTTTTGTAGACAAGGACTGGATTAAACTTCCTGGGGAGCTGTTGATATCAACATATTACAACAGAGATGAAGAATATTTCAGATAAGATAAATATAGAAGTCTAGACATCTACAGGACTTATGACCTGTCATTGGCTGGTTTGAGTGGCCACTTTACACACTGTGTAACATTCACCAGTCTATCCATATTTGAACATCTATATTCTTTCAATTCTTTCTGTTGATGTTAGGAACATAGATGTTCAAATATGGGTAGAATGGTAAATGTTTCACGGTGTGTAAAGTGGCAACCTCAAACCAGCCAATGACAGGTCATAAGCCCTGTAGATGCCTAGACTTCCACATTATCTTGTCCAAAATGTTCTTCATCTCAGTTGTAATATTTTAATATAATTAAATTAATGAATTTTGGTAAAGGATGCGTCTCTTGTGGAGTAAACACATTTTTGCAATATAATTCATTTTAATTCGCAACGATACGTTAGGCACCTTAACTCTTAAAAGACTGTGGTAAATAATCCCTTTGCACGCGGTGATGTAACATCGTGTTACTACTAGTAAAAGACGGAATAATTTAATGTTCAAAAATTGAAAGAAAAAAAAACATGGAGACATACTGTTTAATAATCCCTTTTCCATTATTTGTGCAAATAAACATATAATTTAACCCTGTTATAGTAAAATAAATTAATAATCATAAATACGCCGCTCAGATTACGCGCGTGCGTTTCCCATCACTGTTATCAACCGGCTGAAATCTGAATCTATTTTACACTTTACTTACTTTTGTTTTTGTCTCTTTCACACTAACACCTGCCATAGAACAGCGTTTCTGTCTTCCTTGTGATGAGTTCTATCTTCGTGCTCTTTCTTATACATATGTGTTGCTGAATTAGCGGAGACTCTTTTTTCGCGTAGCAAGGATAAATATTTTATAATTATAAGTAGTTATACAGCATAGTTATACAAAATTCACTTTTCAAATCCGGTGTGAAAATGTCCATTTGAAGATTACAAAAAATACGAATTCATCATTAAAAAAAATAAGAGAGATATATCAAGTCTTGTGTCCTATGTCGACTAGTGTGACATCACAGCCACACAAGAGTTAAAGCAGTGTTACATTGTTTTTAGTTCAGTTGCATGGTTTTTGGTTAACACATCGAAGGTATTACGGAGAATTTGTAAGTTTGAACACGTCAAACAATTTTTTCATGTTAAAAATATCACTTCTGTAGCTCTATCACAAATAACTATCGACGTGGTTAAAAACATGCTAAGCATTTGAGCGATCACAATGAACAATAATAAACATGCTTAAGTTATCGCAGTCATAAGTCAACGCTCGTGTCAGTTTGTTTTTTGTTTTCTTCGTAAATAAATACAGTTCACTGGCGAAAATTCGGCGTTTACTATAAAAATTAATACAATATATTGCGTTTGCAAAATAGTAAGGAGTATCTAATACAAAAAAGAACAATAAATTACAATTCCTATAACGACTGCTTTTCTGGACATTTGGCTTGCCAACCGCCGGCTAAATGCAATAAATAGTATGATAAATAAAAAAATAATAAATAAAAATAGCAGTTTAAAAATATTTTCCTTATTTACACCGGTGAAATTCAAATATGTGATTGCGCAGCAGGATTATACGTCGTGAAACGTAAATATTTTGTAATTTTATATTAGGTGTTCCATTGTAATCGTGAATACGATAAACAACAATGGTGAGAAATTGTTATCACGTCGCTTATTAGCACGTCGATAGTTATTTGTGATTCAGCTACTGAATCATGATTCTGACAGCTAATATTTCTCGATGTTGTGGCTTGACAAACTTTTGCATATCACCATCCAATTATTGCGATAAGACGTAATTCAAAAGGGAAATTTCCAAGTAGTCAGTTAATTAAAAACGTTTCGATTCGAGGAAATCGCCTCGGACCAGTAATAATCGTCTTATTTATCATTTGATTAAATAAAGATGTGTGAATGTGCTTTCTTTATAACGAAAACTAACCAATGCAAAGTTATTTTCATTATTCTTCTCAACATTCGCTCATAACTGCTGAAACAACTTTCAATTATCACTAGTGACATTTTAATCTTGACTTAAATGTAAATAAAAAAGGGACGTCTCTAACATTAGTGGGTAGATTATTCCACAATCGAGCAGCTACTACTGTGAAAGAGGAGGCAAGAAAATTAGAGCGATGAAAGGGTATTAAAAAAAACCCCTTTATCATACAGCTGGTGCTTGATATCCCTGGAGACCACGACGCTCAACTTCGGCATGAAGAATAAATTATATCAATGGAAAACCTAACTTTTGTGAAGCTGTATTTTTGCGGAATCAGATCTATAATATAATTACTCTATAATTGATTGATTGCGCTTGTCCCCTATACTCGCGAACAGGAATTTGAGCCTTATTATCGTGGTATCAACGCCAAATTGTATGTTACAATCGGCTACAGTTTGCCCGAAGGGCCTGTTGCCTACCAGTGGCAAATTAAATGCTTAGTGTTACATTATTTTAGTGTTTCGGATAATATTCGAAAGTTTGTATCCTTGCGGTCTGCGGTGTAGGCGTGTGGCGTATGTTAGACCCGTGCTATCCTATTTCATCCTGAAATATTTAGTCAGTGTGTCCCTGTCAACACTTCTTATCTCCGCAGATAACGAACACATTCTTAACTTTTTGTGCCAGGGAAAAAAACTAAACTTACAAATAGTCGGCTCGTCGGTTGTAAAATTGGTAACGTTAGCTTTGAAAGAATAATGCAGTCTTTTGAATATAATTCTCAAGAACTATTTTTATCATATCTTTTTTGTCTTGTTTTATATTCTATCAATATTGTACATTAAAGGTGAAAGGCTAGAAGTCACATTTTTTGCAAAATTGAGGTTATGAATATAATTTTGTCCATATATTCTGATTCTATTAATGCTAAAAACGTTGGAGTTCTCCGGTATACCACAAACCTTAAGGTGAGGAAGGTACATTCTATTGTGTTCATCTTCGGGTTATTCTCTGCATTTGAAATTAGAATGTACTTTCCTCACCTTAAGTTTTGTCTCTGCATACGGGTATTATGAGGAAGGTACATTCTATTGTGTTCATCTTCGGGTTATTCTCTGCATTTGAAATTAGAATTTACTTTCCTCACCTTAAGTTTTGTCTCTGCATACGGGTATTATGAGGAAGGTTCATTCTATTGTGTTCATCTTCGGGTTATTCTCTGCATTTGAAATTAGAATGTACTTTCCTCACCTTAAGTTTTATCTCTGCATACGGGTATAAGTCTTATTGTCATATTCAACCATACTTAACCATTATGTCAATTCTTTTGCCGTTAATTTCATTATTTTACTTTGCGTTTTTCACATACTGTTTACTTTCAATTACAGTTTTATTGCTATTGATATAATGTCATTACATTTATATTTACATGTTATTTTCATAAATAATTAATGGCACGAAATTTAATATGTTTGCCTTAACACATTGTAGTCGGGCGCTTCGAACAATAGACTCTAGCCTATAGCGGGTGTTTTTCGCGATTAGCGCAAAAATATATCGCTTTCTTAAAATTGACACAATTTCTAAACCAAATAATATTTTCGATCGAAATTTTCAAAGAAATCATATTTGACATTTGATCATCAAAAATAAATAAATTTAGGTAAAAAGTGGTCAATAATTGGTTTTACTTTGCATAATCGGTCGGAACTATCTATGATTTCTTCATTGTTAGAAAAATGCCACGCTTTCCATATCTGCCGAAACCGGTCTCTGGACATCGTTTTAGCAAAATAAGGAGTTTCGGTTGTTGGTTCAGTAGACCAGTACTCGTCCCTTATATCCTTTCGAACTTGTCCCATCAAAATAATCAGCCCCAAAAACTTTTTCATTTCTTTCAAAGTAATATTTTTCCACTTTCCCGATTTTTTATATAATTTGTAATTATGTGAGTTTTGGTGGTAATATCTATTAGATTCGTTTATAAAATATTCAAACAAATCATCACCGATAAATAACTCTATCGCATCACTTACAGTTTGAGGACAATGGACATTTGAATTCAAACCGCAGCGGCCTAAAAACGATTCCAGAACTGGAGGATTATCAAACGATGACCACTCGTCCACATCCTCATCTGAGCTCGTCTCCGAATCAGAATCACTTTCAATAGTGCGACGGTGAAACGTTCTAGGTCTTGGTATTTGTTCATCATCACTCGGTTCTTTGTCTGACAACTCTTCAATGTCATCATTCCATGAACAATTAGATAAATTGTCGGCATACACTTCATCGTCACTATCATTGGCTTGTAAAGACATTTTTGTAGGGGTAACGTCCTATACAATGCTAATATATTCAAATAAGAAAATACCAAACAGTAAACAAAACAGTGCGAGCGGTATGAAAAATAGTCCAATACGTGAAATGACTCAAACTAAACTGGAGATTGAGATCGCATAAAACTCTAGATTTCTGGCGACGCCTTTACAAGTGGCACACTAGCCAATCCGGACAAGGCATCTCAAATAACGTCGACAGACTGTCGCCTAGCACCCCAGGTAGCAAATCACCCTTCAAGGCGTTTTATTTCACGCTGATAACAAACCCGTTTAATGCCGTTTCCCGCCAACAACCGACAGTCGACAAAAACGGCATTTGCCGTGTCCCGCGGTTGACCGACAGTCCGCGAAAAAACGGCAAATGCCGTGTCCCGACGACACGTGCATTTCCAGAAATTCTCCAGCAGCCTAGTGGACCACATGGTGACGATATCTACCTACTGTCTACAAAAGATTCTCTTCGGACATCTATCTCCCTTTGTTAACCATGGAGTTGATACAGTGCTTTATTTATTTAGTTTTTTATTGCTTACTTCTTGGTATGAACACTTGACCAATTTACTACTATACTCTATTTTTTATAAATTTATTGATATTGTTTTAACTTTGCTGGAATTCCTCTCATCCATGCGCTTTGTAGCTGCACGATGATTGGTTATCTAGCTTTCATATTTCAACTTTAAAATACCTTAATTTTGTAAACGGGGTCTAGAATTCCAATCGTCTATGCGCTTAGTAGCAGCAAGGCGTGTTGTAATCTTACTCCTTTTTACTATTCATATTATTATTATTTTGTAATACACTAAATTTATTTGTCATTTTTTAAAACGTGTAAATGGGGGCTAAATTTCTAACTGTCTATGCGCTCTGTAGCTGCAAGACGTCCTGTAATCTAGCTCCTATCTATTATAATTTTTGATTGATCTTAATTGAAAACGAGGAACTAGAATCCCAACCGTCCATGCGCTCTGTAGCTGCAAGACGTACTGGGATATTTATTAATTGTACAGCGCCCTTGAGGTGATTTTCACAAAAATGGCGCTTTATAAATTATCCAACTATATATATTAAGAAAGTTGTATAAATACATTGTTTTTCAACAATGTTTGATTATGTCCAAATGCTTGCGTGTGTAAAGTGTGTAAAGTGGCCACTTAAACCAGCCAATGACAGGTCATAAGCCCTGTAAATGCCTAGACTTCCATATTACCTTTTCGAAAACTTTTCCCCTTTCTGTTGAAATAAATTTAAACAATGTTTTTCATTCAATATTCTACATGACTTTTTTTACTTAAGTCCGAGGAGGAATTAGGGCGCGGGCCGGGCGGTTAGAACAAAAAACATTGAAGTCCCATAGTTATTTGAAAGTCCATAATTTTAATGTTGTTTTCTTAAATATTCTTATCAAAAGCCTATAAATCCAAAAAAAACGGCAATAAATTGTGTCTTTACTTCAAGAAATACATTTGAAACAGTTTTACAACTTCAAACCGCTCTCCTGAACAATTTACCAAATGTGACTTCCAGCATTTCAGCTAAGGTACAGATATATCAATGCCATCAATAGGGTATTTTTACTATGACTTTTTTCATACATTTTCAAGAAACTTCGCCGTACGATTAAATGCCCTATTTTTTACCGCGCGTAAGAAAACATTCTGATATACATTTTTTATATACAATTTCAATAAATTTTCCTCATTAAGTTCTTTGTATGAAATAGAACTAGAATCCAGGACGAGGTTTTCGACGAAAATCGAGTGGAAATAATTCAGCCCGAAGTTAGCGCGTTCGCTTACTACGCTTGAGGTTCTGCGTTCGATTCCCGGCAGGTTAAACGCGACACTTTGGTTTTGATGGTGGTTATTCACTAATATTATTTTATTGTTTTACTTCATCTTACTTTCCAGATACCATGCAATCGGGAGGTTCAGTTCTACGGAAAATTTGAGTTGAACAATGTTTTCTTGCGCGCGGTAAAGCTAAGTTTCTAGAAAATGCATGAAAAAAATAATAAAAATGAATTTAATAAAACGAACATTTTTGAACGACGTCACTAGTCCTTCCGATAGATTTCCGGTTTAAGGGAATCCAAATCTCCAATCAGCGAAACTGACCAAAGAGAACTTGTGACGTCACACGTCCAGTGATTTCAAAACAACAACATTTTTAAAAATATAAGCGCTGACAATACGATACATAAAAATAAAAATATTTTTAATTTACTTATTTTGATAGTCTATTATCAAAAAAATAATAAAAATATTCTTCTTCTTAACGTGTCATGTCGGGTCCCCCCAACGTTGACGATCACTTGGGAGAAAGCTTCCCTATCCTGAGCAGTGCGAAACAGCTCCTCCACAGTTCTATGTCGAGCGGGAGATTCTTCGCACCCCTGGTCCATTTAAGGACCGCCCGGGACTCGGGGCCATTGTTTGGTTTCTCTTCATAGTGATATCCTGGGAATTATTGACCGAAGTGGTTTCCCGTTGCCTTCTTCGGTGGAATTTTCTGTCTGGGTTACCTACCCTTAGCTGGAGGGGTCCCGTTTTATGGCGCCGGACACTCGCCATTCATCCTCTCCCTATCTGCTATGGCACTGATGTTAATGCCAGTGGCCACATTGCCCAGGGCTCGCGGGGCCAAAGAGACCACTCATGGACGCTAGGGAGTAGGACTATTGGTAGTGTTGCTGATGGAATGCAACTGCGGCATTACACGGCATTTTATATGTACATATTTTCCACCAAAATATGCACCACCGCGGCCCTACCAAAATTTGAGCCCCAAATAAAAATATTAAACCACTTAATTTCCCGATTGGAGCGCAAGTACCAATTCACCTCTGGGTGCGAACAGAGAAATGCTGAAAGATAAATAAAATATTAAATTATATTTTCAATACATTTTAACTTCAAATTTAATTAGATGTCCAAAATAGGGTATTTTCATTTGTCGGGAATAACATAAAAAAATACCATAATAATTCAAAGCGGATTTATTTATTTATTCAAGACATGATGTAATAACTTATATTTGCATATAAGTTAATTAATAACTTATATTTACAAATAAGTTATTAAATAAAAAAATACTTGGTACACTTCCACTTATTTATTTTTACCAATTAGCGCTTTCACCCTCTAATGGGCATCTTCAGACTGGTGAATATTATACAGTGAAGGATAATTTATTTAAGACTAATTATTATCTTAAGTGTAGGTACATTTAAAAATAAGTTGAAAAAGATACAATACGCAATATTTCAAAGGAAGAGAGTGAGACAAATTATTGAAACATGTGTTGGCGGTGTACTTTAAGAGAATATTCTATTATATGAAAAACATTTATTGTTTTATTACAATGTACAGGGTCCAACTAAGGGGGCTAATAAGGGTGAGTTTCTGAATTATATCTGCTGATTTATTAAAATTCTATCGCTAATATTTTTTTACATATTTATTTCTAAAATTTCCAATCTATCTAACTTTTGACCTTTAGGTATGTCCTACATGTAAAATTTTTTAATTTTTTGATTTGTCAAAATTATGTTTTAATTCATTTAAATGTGATGCATAGTTTGATATGTCGTTATTTAATCTATGTAAAGCTAAATGTTCAATGTTTAATAAAAAAAGACATGTTTTCACTTATAATCTTCGAGTTTAAAAATAAGCATATGCAAAACGGCTCGCAGTTGGCATCACGTCATTTTGACGTCACGCGTTATGACCGACGACTGCGCTTTTAATAAACTTTGCGTGCAAGTTTGGCGCTGAAACGTCATTCATGCCGTTTTTCCCACAGGGCGCGAAGCGTCTCGTTTTTGGGATGTTCAAAATATGCATATTTTAAACCCCCGTAGAAAAATTATCCGACGTCACTTGATAAAAATATTAATACCGGTACCATCGTAATCATTTTGCTTATTTAAAAAAAAATACTTTAAAATATCCTATTAATCTCTTTTCAATCGTCCATAGCTCTGGAAACAATGGCCACGTGGGTTGCACCGCACGTGGCTTATTACTAATCACGTTCTATCTGGACAAAGGGTACGCCTAGCTGTAATTGGACATAGTTATGCAAAAAGCAGCCTGCCATAGACAAGTGAAAAACTTTTGTGAAAATAGTTAATCATTTGCTCTTAAAAAAGTACAGACAAATAGTATGAATAATTGCATTATCGACAGAATCCAGAAAGGGGTGCTGCGTTGGTTCGAAATTGTAGAGCGAACGGACAGCGGAAGAACGGCTAAAAGGATCTACGAAGAGAATGTTGATGGATGCAGAAAACGAGGAAGACCGAGAAAGACATGGCACGATCAAGTCCATCAAATGCTTGAAGATGGACATGTCAAGAGTAGGAATAATCGGCGTGCGTGCACGAGAAGATGTATGCATGTAGAGGAAGTGAGGGCTGTATGCAAAGACAGATATTAACATATTACAAGAGAGATGAAGAACATTTAAGTGAAGGTAATATAGAAGTCTATGCATCTACAGGGCTTATGACCTGTCATTGGCTGGTTTAAGTGGTCACTTTACACACTGATGTTTGTGAAGTTAAAGAGCCGAAACCTTTATTTATGCGGGTGAGATTCGTGTAACTGATTTTTTTCACCTACATACTAGGCAACGCCTGAAAACGTTTTTTTTCAATTTCTATACTTCTTAATGGACCAGATGAAAGAATTGGAGAAATATAGATATTCAAATATCGGCAGAATGGTGAATGTTACACAGTGTGTAAAGTGGCCACTTAAACCAGCCAATGACAGGTCATAAGCCCTGTAGATGCCTAGACTTCTATATAACCTTCTCTTAAATGTTCATCTCTTTTGTAATATGTTAATATAAACAGCTCCCCAGGGAGTTGAACCCAGTCCTTGTCTACAAAAATTAGGACAAACTCAAAATATTGTTGACACAGTGATATGGCGTTCTATCCTCTCTGCCTATCCCTACGGGGAAACGGCGTGATGGTTTTGTTGTTGTTGTACATATTCTGAATATGAATCTTAACATCTTTAGGACTTTTTCTTTGATATTATCATAATGAGTGGAAAATGTAAAGCGTGAGTCAAGAGTTTTTTTTTATTTTTTTTTTTATTGAATTTTTTTTACATAAGCATTCTTCTAAACATTTTTTAATTCCCGCCAAACTGCAAAAGCTTTTTTTTGCAGGGATTTCTCTCTTTAAACATTTTGGTAACACAATATAATGATGTTTACATAAAAAAAATATTTTTTAAAATTTTATCAATAAAAAAAAAGTTTTAAAAATTTATGCATTAAATTAAGTCTTTTTTGATACCGAAATATGTATAAAATAATAAATAAACACTTTTTTGACACTATTTTAAATTGTTTGGTTCCCCCTCCCCCTTTTTTTTTACTCCACTAAACTTAGAATTTAAGAAAAAGATTTTTAAAACCAATTTTTATTTTATTTTTATTTATATCACTATTCTTCATTTCGTCCGGGAGTCTATTTACTATGTGAGGGAGAATATACGTCCTCGTCCTCTCCCCATACGCATTTAGAGCTCTTTTTTCTATGAAATTTCCTTCAACTTTTTGGCGCGTTTCATGCTTATGTGATATTGGCGTTTTAGATCTAGAATCGTGCTAACTGAATGAATGCTCATATTGTTAATACCGTAAATTATATCTTTTATTGCTGCGTGATGGTTTGTTTGTTTTATTTTTATTATTTATTATTAAAATCATCCAGGGTCTACAGTATTCTATAGTTAAGCGAATTGTACCTGCAGAGATTTACGAACAAAGAAGTAATAATGATCTCCTGTACAAAACGATCAAAACTCTGCCTGTTCGAAGACTACTGTGGCTTTGCATCATTTTGGAACAATTTGATAGTAATGCATTCAAGTTTCCTCTCAAACGTAACCATAATACACGCTTCACGTCTAATGATGGCTTGGTAGTACCAAAACTATGTAATAAATATGGGAATAGAACTCTCAAATATTTAGTACTAGAATTTTTAATTTATTACCAAAAGAACTTAAATTTAAATCACACTGTAACAAGAGCAAAATAAGAGAGTGGCTACTCGATCAAGAGTTTATATATGAATAGTAGCTTAGGTGTAAATATTTTATTTTTTCATATATTTTCTTGTATTTGAAAAATAAATTTATATATTATTATTTGTATAAACATGTTTATTCTGATCTTTCCGGCTGTTAATTGTTAATTTTTATATATTATTCATTGTTTTATAAATGTAAATAATATTATTAAGTCAGTATAAATATAATCTTCACCAACAAGCTACAAAAAGTGGCTTGGTGGGATTTTAGTTTTAGTAAAAATATAACAAGCGAAATTTTTTTAAATTGTAAAAATTTATAATTATATTATTAAATTAAATTAAATTTTTTTTTTTTAAAAATCAGTTTTTTGTATAAAAGCGACCTGGCCGTTTTTAGCAGAACATATAATTTACCTTACTGCACCGATATCTATTTTTTATTTTAATTTTTATTGTGGATTGGCTGCTTTCTGCATATCTACGTTTAATTTAGGGCCGCCGAATGTACTGCGAGGAAGCAGGAAACGCTGCAGACACCGGTTAGTCGTACCAGCGCCAAGCGCTGGGATCACCATTTAAACTCGTAATAAGGAAGTAGAATTTAAAAAAAATATAAAAAAATCTTGCACCCAGCAGACCAGGAGACCCAATTACAGTAGTGAATTACAGCACAGAACACCCAGGCTTGAGAAAAACACTTAAACTAGCCAATCAGTCATATCATATATACTAAAAATTGCCTCTGGTTCAATTGACTGTCCTGAACTACTTTGCAAACTTTCTATCAATGTTCCTTCCAAAGTTTTAAGAAATAACCCTCTTCTTCACATACCTCTTGTTTCATCTAATTATAGGCAAAATTCATATTTATGGCGAACTTTTAATAATTTTCATCTAATAAATAAATCATTTAACAAAGATTTATTTGAAAATAATCTTAATGACGTACAGCGTTTGCTTTCGAAATAATTCGTAGCATTTTTTCTTTTCTTTTGAATGTATTACTGTTCATTTTATGTTCGAGAATCTTTTTTAACTTACTGTGATGCTACTTCTGGAAACCTGTAATTGGCTTATTTGTTATGACTTCCATATTCCCTTCTCAAAAATTTTTCCCTCTCTGTTGAAATAAATTTTAATATGAACAACTCCCTAGGGAGGAAATGCTGCCAGTCTGCAAGCATTTGGACATAATCAAA
The DNA here is from genome assembly GCF_059751315.1 of Micrasema longulum. Taxonomy (NCBI): domain Eukaryota; kingdom Metazoa; phylum Arthropoda; class Insecta; order Trichoptera; family Brachycentridae; genus Micrasema; species Micrasema longulum. The sequence continues at coordinate 87,666 of NW_028277946.1, read as the reverse complement.
CATTGTTGGCTTATTTGTTATTTGTTTTGTTATATATATATATATATATAAGATAATTACAGCTGTTGGTTATCCAAATAAATAAAATAAAAAAAATAAAAAAATATATCACTCCACTACTTCGGGAATTATACTGGCTACGTTTTCCACAAAAGGTTGGAATACAAACTCAGTTGACTTATGTATAAGTCACTGCACAACTTTGCTCCGGAACTAAGGGAACTATGCGCCCTTGAGGTATTATAATATTACGAAAATAGCGCTATATAAGTTATCCATAATAATAATTCAACAATTTTTGAGTCTGTCCGAATGCTTGCAGACCGGCTGGATTTCCTCCTTTGGGAGTTATTCATATCTAAATTTATTGCAACAGAGAGGGAAAACATTTTCGAGAAGGGAATATGGAAGTCTAGGCATTTACAGGGCTTATGACCTGTCATTAGTTAATTTACACACTGTGTAACATTCACAATTCTGCCCATGTTTTTAACATCCACATTTCCTAAACTCTTCTATCTGTTGACTTTCTGTTGACCAGTCTGCACGCATTTGGACATACTCAAACATTGTTGAATTAACTACCTGGTAAACGAAGAGGTATAAAAATTGGAAAATTGTTTTCAGGCGTTGCCTCCTAGGTGATTTGGTTCAGCCGGATGAATCTCACCCACGTGATAAAGGCTTCAGCTCCTTTACTTCACAAAAGTCAACAGATGGAAGAGTTGAGGAAATTCTCAACTCACTCTTTGATGCGCCTGGACTACTGAGCTTAATAAAATTAAATATCCCAACTAGAAACCTCAGACAAAACTTACTCTTTCATACCGATGACCATAGAACTAACTATGGTTTTCATTCCCCTATGCCCAGAATTCTTAGGTCTGCCAACAAACATACCAGTCTTGATTTCTATGATAACAAGTTGTCTTCTTTCAAACGATCACTAAATCAAATTCAATTATAAACACTTCTCTCCCGCTTCCACCCCTACAAAGTCTACTATAAACCATTCAGTCTTTCTAATTTTGTTATAATAATTTTCTATGTATAAATGTGTCCACAAAATGCCCATTGGGCGTATATATAAATAAATAAATGTGGTTGTTTAAACATGGGCAGAATGGTGAATGTTATACAGTGTGTAAAGTGGCCACTTAAACCAGCCAATGACAGGTCACAAGCCCAGTAAATGCCTAGACGTCTATATCACTTCTCAAAAATGTTTTACCTTCGATTATTGGCGGAATAGCGTGGCCGCGCGGCTGAACAGATGCTGAAATAGGCAACCGGGTGGCGTGGGTTCGCAACCCACCCGAGCCGAGAGTCGTTACTCGGCACACAGAACTGCATTCAATTCTGGACAGGTTGATAAAGAAAAGCCACATAGGTGTAGTCTCCTGTCGGAATGCTCAATAACCTTGTGAATTATCGTAGTCCTTAATAGGAATGTTGACTAGATAATATTACAAATATATTATTATGTATATATTTCCAACCTGCATAAAATTATAACGGGCCAACGGGTCAAGTAACGTACCTTAAGGCCTGTTTCACACGTATCGTTCAAATACACACGGTACGGCAAAATCAGGGTGGGCGGATGCTAATTTATTAGTGACCGACTAAAACAAGATTTTCAGTCTAACCCGAAACCGAATTTCGGCTTCTGTTTTAGTTTCGGCTGAAACCGAAACTTGTATAAATAACGAATTACAGCAGGGATGGATAATATTTTAGATTTCCTGATTAGCCCACAACAATAATTCCACTTACTACTTGTATGAATGTAGAGGAAGCGAGGTTGTATGCAATAACAGAGTGATATGGCGTTCAATCCTCCTTGTCTACTCCTACGGGTAAACGGCGTGATTGTTTGTTGTTGTAAAGTCTGTTTATTATTACAAGAATTTCCAAGTAAACAAACCAGCCGCGTGATTTTCGACGGAGAATAGCCTATTTCACAAATATCATCTTTATCTAAACGGCACGGTAAAATTAAAGTGGATTGACATTTATAAAATTCGTTTGTTACTATTAAAATTTGTTAATATTCTTATTTTCGTTTGTTTTTTTTATAAAACTCCATTGTTAATGATTTTAATAAAAATATTAATGAAAACGCCTCGGTTAACATTTTTTTTAAATGTATAGAAAAATTATCGTTCTTATAATTTACCTAAATACTCCAATTTTGGTGACCATTTTCGTGAGTTGTAAATAACTCACTTTTTGAAAATGGAAACCAAGTTGGGGTAGAGGGGGGCGCGAACCTCGGACCTCTGATCAGTGAGTCCGCAACACTAGCCACGAAACCAAAACCCAATTCAAATAACAAAGTAAAGCTTCTATTTTTATTAATTTGTTTTTTATTAATATGTTTTTCAAATATCACCGAAACTCTAACTTCATTGCCAAATAAATAAAAAAAAGGTAACTTAGGGCTAGATTTCTTACTGTCCATGCGCTCTGTAGCTGCAAGACGTGCTGTAATCTAGCTCCTATATATCATAATTGGAGACGAGGAACTAGAATCCCAACCGTCCATGCGCTCTGTAGCTGCAGGACGTGCTGGAATATTTATTTATTGAACAACGCCCTTGAGGTTATTTCCACAAAAATCATCATCATCATTTTCTTTTCGCACCTAATGGTGCATAGGGCACTGTATTGGTACACCAATCGCAGTGTTTCTTGATCATTTTTGTCACATGAAGGTAAGATGATCAGTCTTACGCTTCAGGAACCAGTCCAGGGACTAAGATATATTCTAGTACGAAAATACCTTTTTAAATAAATATTTCATATCAACCATGTCGGGAATCGAGACCTCTTGCATGGTAGGCAAACGCGCTGACCATTACACCACAAGGCCGACAACGCTATATAAGTTATCCAAATACATATATATCATCGTCATCTCCTTTACGCACCTAATGGTGCATAGGGCACTGTATTGGTACACCAATTGTAGCGTATCTTGATATTTTGTTACACGAAGGTAAGATGATCAGTCTCACGCTTCAGGTACCAGTCCTGGGACTATGAAATATTCTAGTTTGAAAATAATTTTAAAATAAATATTTCATATCAACCATGTCGGGAATCCAACCTGAGACCTCCTGCTTGGTCGGCAAAGGCGCTGACCATTACACCACGAGGCCGACAACGCTATATATGTTATCCAATTATATATATATATATATATACACAAAATATACTATAGTCAGTAGTCCTTTATAGCTGTTCTAAGCAAGCGAGTTGCAAGAGAAAAAAGCGTACAGATACAGCTATTAAATATTTTTGTTCTTATTTATCAGTCTCGACGTATTATAATTTCCTTTTCAAATATTAATTAAATCTTCTAAATTTGACAAGAGGTGGCGTTTCGTAATTCTAAACCTGGCTCATTGTCAGAGTGTATGTGTGTCAAAGCTGCAAGATACAAAAAGCCTGAAACGATCAACACATCGTGTACTGCTTATACTGAACTATTTTAGTCTGCGGTTCTTTTTCGGCACCCTTCTCATATTATAAATGAGGAGAGAAGATTCTACAAACATCTTCGAACACACTGTATTTATCATTTTAAATAAGTATTAAGTATTGCTTACACGTGGACAATACAATAAATAGGGTGAAATTGCAGGGGCGAATCGTCCATAAAATCGATTATGCGTAGCTTACCATTATTTTTTACTATCAATAATAATGTTTTAGAGTAGTTTTAAATATGGGAAAATAAATAAAATAACATATATTTATTATAAAATAACGTCGCGGTTTATATCTTCCTAAAAAAATAAATGTCTAAGCGCACCCAGCTTATAGACAATAGAAAATAGACGCAATGTATCTCAATTATGCTATTTACATAAATTATTAAATAATAAAGTAGACTCTTTTAACATACTCTCTAAAATTAATCTCAATGTCCCCTTTCGCGTGACAAGAAATAAGTATTTGTTCCATCTGCCAGTCTGTAGCACTAACTATTCACAGCACTCTTTCCTCTATCGTTCTTGCTCTAACTATAATGTTTTTTTTCATCTATATATATATATATATATATATATATATATATATATATATATATATATATATATATATATATATATATATATATTACATGCCCCTTAATTTATTAAAAAATAAATTAAGACTCCTTTTTTCTGGCTGTGATACGATTCCACTTACTATTTAATGATGCCCACACTTAGACACACCTGAACACTTACTCCCACACTAATACACATAAACACACATCTACACACTCTCATACAAATACACCTAAACACACCCTTTTGTTGTAACACAATTTAATAATATGTATGATTCTTATTTAGAAACTTTGCTGGTCTGTCTTTAAACTGTATTTTTTTAATGTTACTATATCATTGTCGACTGTTTGTTTCTTTAAAATAAATAAATAAATAGCCCGTTCCCAGTGGTAGAAACAAAACAGGCCGATTATGGCAGCTTTTATTGCAGATCTTTATACAAAATGTATACTGTATTTCGACATCTCAAAACCTAGTATGGTCAAAGCACCAATGAATGATCGTTTAAGGTTCAGCTTGTTGTGAAATCCACATTAAAGGTATAAATTTCATTTTTTAAGCGTACGAAATAAAAGAAAACAATAAAAAACACATTTTTTCTTAGTACTTTTTTATTGAAATACGAGTATTACAATTATAATTAATATTACTCTAAAAAATATCAGAATCACTAGTGAATGACCACTACTACCCCAGTAAAAAAAAATACTCACATTTAGTTACATCATAACATCATAAAACAGTCTAACACATTAGAATATGGAAATACTCAAAGAATTGCATAAGAAATAGCATAAAATATTACACTTACCACACCTTTCCTTATAAAAACATTATCAATCTCAAAACAATAACGGGAAGACGCACTATTACCTTTTGACTACTCACAGTTCAAAACTGATAGATTTGATTTGTTGTATAAATAGTGTGTGCCAATAAATGTAATCAAAACAAGATAAAAACTAAAACACTATTGCTTATTAATTTTAATGTGTTATTTTTCTTTTGTTACAGGTAAGAATATTTCTCAGATTGCTGTCACTAAGTTTCACTTCGAACAATAATACTACGTAAGTAAATAAACTGAACAAACTATTAATTGACGTTTTGATCATATTACTACGCATAGGATATTATGATATATTCTATTTATGTTTGTACTCTATGTACGTAATATATTTTAATAATAATAGCATATGTCTGGGTCTTGTGGGTGCGTAAAATATAATTTTCTGTGTTCATATTTACATACTCGTATTTTTACATCGATTGTCGACAAAGTACCATAAAGTTTCATACAAATATACCCAATTTCTTAGAGAAAATTCAAGATAATTGATGACAACTCTGTTAACTTCCCACTGTAATCGGTTTCCGGGGACCGATTAAAACGAAGTAAGTTTTTTTAGATCGTCAGCACGAACGATCGCATTCGTGTCATAGATCAAAACTTTATTTCGCATGTCGTAACGGTATTTTATTGACAAGTGCAGTGAATTAATTATTTTTTATTACATAGCACATTAAAACTATTGTTTAAGAGTGATATTCAAGTTAAATGTGCCAATGAAAACGTTTTTTTAAAATAAAATACGATAAACGAAAAATTACGATAATTTTTTTTAAAAAATCAATATTTTTACAACTCTTTTCTTAATACATTAGAGTGGGACTAGTATTAAAGTTTGTTCGTTTTAAGGGTGGTTTAGATGCTTATTGAATTTTTCTGCGTTTTTTTTACTAATAAGTTATCAATCCTGATGATGGACCCCGAAAATTAGCGAAGGCCATATTTGGTTTTACGAAATCTTTCGCCTGACAACCCTTTACTCATGTGATGTGACTTTGACTTAAAACGCACTTCATTCCGTGAAGAAACCAAGATTTTATAAGAAAATAAAAGTTAATAACAAAATACGCTACTAGCTACTTTTATATATATATATATATATATATAGATACATATATTGTTTTTATTTAATTTAATTTTTAAAAAATCACTTTTTTCACGTTATTTCATTTTATTTTTTTAGTTTACACAGCACAAATATCTTGTATAAACATTAACATAACAGTGTGAAAAACTGTATTTTTGTCATTTCTGAAAAGTTTAGACTGACTGATTAATTGTGATCGCGCCACTTGCCTGTTGGCAGATAAACGCTCGAAATGGTCTGATTCGCGGAATGCGCTATCTTTATCTACCATTTAACCGAATCGTAATACAATGAATGCAATTACTTACCTTGTACTGGGGTTCTGGCATCTTATTGTTTGGAACTTCTATCGCGGCAGTCAGGATCAGATCAGATCCTGTGGTCCGAAAGGAGGGGCACACACGATGACAGTTCAGTTGTTATTATTAGGGCTGGGACAATATTGGTACCCACGGTAGGCATTGCAACATCTAAAGCACGGCCCATTAGGTAGCAAATAAATTTGAACGCCTCAACTTAGTAAATGTGCTATACACACATAATAGAGTAGATGTGGCGTAACCAAATGAGGTTTCTAAAATGGACAAAAGGACAACAAATCAGCTTTAATTCTCAGAACCAAACGACTCTGGTCGTGATTTTTACTGCAGTGTTGTTTAGCAAATGATACTAATATTTCGAGATAGTTTATGGTACGTCAAACTTTTAGATATTTCGCTTCCGTCGTCGTTTTCTTACGAACTTTCGTATGCTAGTCTCTCTCTATTTTTAACCGTACCTAGCGTTAAACGACACTCTTGTTCCTTTTAGTTTCTCGTTTGCTCGGTTTTTGTATCGTTTTGTATACAAACGCTGGTGTCAGTGGCCGTGTTTACATCAGTTTCTTTGATGTTCTACATGGCGCAGCCGATAGGGGCGTGCATAACTACTCGTAGGTGATTTTACTGCGCTTCCTGGGCTATGCTATTATTAGCATTACCGTGGTGAATTCGCAATAGCGGTAGGAACTGCAGAAAGTGTTTTAGCTAAAAATAAAAATCCCGCAAAAAGAAAATCGACTCCCATGGTGTACTGGTTATTGCGCTTTACAGGCATTAAATAAGTAAATAATTGTAAAACAATCGATCCTCCGTATTGTATTTGATCATGCCGTGTAGATTAGTATGGGCCGATGATGTATGAAGTTTTTTTTTATTTTTTTAGACATCAAAGTGAAAAGGGTCCAAAAAGTTGCATTTTGAATCACATTGAACTTAAAAATTATTTAAAAAAATATTCCATAGTTCCATACTACTTTTGGCCCTCAACCTATGTTTGAAGTTTATAACTGTCCGAATATTTTGTTAATTATCTATATTGAAAAACATTTTTTTTGCTAGTAAAGATATAATGTAATCACATTACAAATTTGAACACGTTTTAAAACTACCGAAACGCAAAAAGTTTACACTCCGCGGAACTGCTTCCGTTGAGCGCCTGGCTAATATTGACAAAAACAATGGCTCATTAAAACAATGCTACCAATTTATTACAAAAAAGAGTGCAACTCACGCCGTTAGATGCTTATTTAACAAAGTTTAATGCCCATTATAAAATTTAATTGGACTGATTTTCTTACTTAAATACGAAATTACAGCCGGTTTAGCGACAAAAAAACTTTTTCGAAAACCTCAAGCTCTTGTTGGGGGGGCCAAAAGTAGTATAAAATATTTTTTGCATTCCGAGTAATTTAAAAGGCAACTTTTTAGACACCTTTCATTTCGAAATTCGAAAAATAAATATCAGCCCACCCTAGTGTAGATTTTTCCCGTGGTGTGAAATGGGCCAATCATGCGATATCACGCAGTGGGTTCGTGGTTTGCACGTGCACAGCGGTCCAGTCTCCGTGAATGTATGGTAGTTTAATAGTAGTTTAATAACAAAGAGAAAAAAAATTACCGAACCTTCTCATTGGACGACCAAGCTACTCTCAATCCCGATAAAATATATCTTTCCACCAGGAAAACTCTTATCGATAAACGACACAAATAATTAATTAATACCTAAATAATTTCTCACATTAGTGAGTCGTATTAACGACGCGAGTGAAGCCGCGGGATAAGCTTTGAAGCGAGAAAATGTAATAATTTATATTTTTTTCTGTTTTTATACTCGTATTTTCACTATTTGTTTTTGTAGCTTCCACTGAATTTCACCCTCGCTGCCTTCCCATTTCCCATTGATCGTGGTCGATAGATACCCTTCCACACGGTAACACAACTTTTTAACAATGCTCCCTCTGGGAGATTTGTTGCGTAAAAATAAATGGCGTACCATGTCGAGCTTTTGTCGAAACTTTTGGACACCCGCGAAACTTTGCATCAAATTTGTATGTGCTCACCCTTGCTAGTTCAGCATCCCAGGGTGGCTGTCAAAAATAGAGGAACATTTTTATGGTTAGCATTATTTTGCTGTCTCAGAAGACTGCTTAGAAAAATCTTAGTACAGATACTAAGATTTTTCTACCAAAACATCTGGCAAACGTGTGGTCTAAATATAAATAAATAAATAGTAGGGACGTGAATAAATTCTCGCTGTTTCCCGCCAGATGGTGCGGTGCTATCTTTGTATTTTTACATCGGGCAACACTTCGGCCAACTTCATCGTTAAGCTCCACCATTGGACTTTAAATGACAGTATACAGGGTGTTCTTTAAACGCTGTCACATCCGAAACCACGATGATCAGTATGAGCAAGAAGACATTGGCACATTAAAATATTTTTTTATAACGCATAAAATTAATAAAATGAAATATCAAACGAGGAGGGGGAAGGGGGGGAGTCTGATACTGCGCCGTGTTCCCCTCACTTCTCCCCTGCAGAAGTAAGCAACCATTTGTTTTTTTTAATATTTTATTTTAAAAAAAATTCTTTGTTCTAAATATTTTTTTGAATATGCTAATATGTCTTTTTGGCCATATTGATCATCGTGGTTTTGGATGTGACAGGGTTTAAAGAACACCCTGTATATTATTCCGTCAAAGTTTAAACAACATATTTATTCATAACGTTAATTTTTGATTTCTTTGTTCTGAATACGCACTTTAAAAAAAAAGTATTACTTTAGTTTTTAATTGAGTTGTTCTAACTCCTGGGGTTATACTTATTCCTACTCCAAAATTTTTAAATATTCACGTGTACACGAAAACATTTTTAAAATTTAATTCCGGGTTGGGCTGGAATTCCTCATTACATCAGAAATAAAAAAATCGTCATAAATAAAAAAAATAGTTAAGTCTGTGAATATCCACTACATGATATTTTTATTTATTCGATAGATGGTTTTGATTAATTTTTTTCGGCGTAACCGGGTTTGTATTTACCTTTTGTCTTTGGAAGTAAATTACAACAGACAGACAGACAATGGTGGAAATCCTGTCGTATTTTCATTGTTCCTCCCCTGACATTCATATCTATCGGGGCTTACCGCTAAGAGCTGGGACTTCAATAGCTCGACTTTTACGAGGGTGACACAAAAACATGATCCGGGGAGTGGTCCCCTCGAATACACAACTTGTGTACGACGCGCTACCGTTACGGACTCAATTATTCGTCGTTGCTGGCTGCCCCTGGGCATCGATTGCAGAGAGACGATAATATTAATTGGATGCCCAATTAAAAAAAAATGCTTAAGTCCAATTTTATCGGTTTTGAGTTGGCAACACTGCCGTGTAGAGCATTTTGTGAACTATATATTTACTTTTTTTAAATATTTTTTTTTTGGATATCAACAGTTATACATGTAAAAAATAAAACAAATAAACTATACAGAGAATCAAACCAATGACAGATATCCATAGAAATACACGAAATACTCGTACAATACATGTTAGTGTGTTTGTGCGAGTGTAAGTGTGTGAGAGAGTGGGTGAATGGGTGTTATAATGGAATGAGGGTGTATATGTGAGTAAATATTATTGCACAAGCGTTTATTAATTTAGTAAATATTATTGCACCTAATTCATATTTCAATAAAGAATACTCATATCCAATTTTGTGTTTAAAAAACGATTTAAAAGAAATTATTTCAATTTCGAAAAAGTCCTTAAAATCTCTTAGTCCAAGAGTTTTTTCACCGAAAAAAAATCCCTCAGTCTTTTAAATCATTATTCTGCCTATGTTTGAACATCCACATATCCACAACTCTCATCCGTTGACTTTTGTGAAGTAAAAGAGCTGAAACCTTTATCTTGCGGGTGAGATACATCCGGCTGAACCAATTCACCTACTAGGCAACGCCTGAAAACAAATTTCCAATTTTTTATGCTCCTTCTTTTACCGGGCAGTTAATTCAACAATGTTTTGAGCATGTCCAAATGCTTGCAGACTGGCTGGATTTTCTCCCCGAGGAGTTGTTCATATTTAAATTTATTGCAACAGATAGAAAAAACATTTTTGAGAAAAGAATATGGGAGTCTAGGTATTTACAGGGCTTATGACCTGTCATTGGCTGGTCTGCAAGCATTTGGACATACTCAAAACATTGTTGGGGTAAAAATAAAACGATTATTATCGCTGTATTAAGATTAAAGAGGCTAAGCGAAATTCAACCATTTCGTTAAACTTTCATTTGACGAACGGCCTAGCCATTCAGTTAAATGCCAGTGTTTAATGACCAGCCTAGCCGCTCTGTTCAGTGGCTTATTTAACTATTTGTCGGCGATAGATTAACTGTCAAGCATCGGTAAATAATTTACCGTTTCATCGTAACACGCGTCCTAGTAACCTTCTAGTCTCGCTAGAGGGTGGTGGGAGGAAAAGTAGGGGGTGTATCGACCGTTCGGCGCACGCGCATCGTCCACGCCGGCTGTGTGACGTCACGCCTCCCCGCGTCCGTCCAACTCAAAGGGCCGTCAACCTTTTAGTAAGCGGGGATAATTATTTGATGGGTCCGGAGCAATTGGATTATTGCTTACTCGCTACGGACCTTTACCCCTTTTCTATAAAGTGGAGTGTTTGATTGAATTTTTATCGGAATTTGTAGCGTTTAATGTCTGGGTTCAATTTCAGTGCTGCGGAGCAGCGTTTATTTGGTATTTTTAGTGACATTATAAACGAATTTTTGGGTTTGTTCAAATTTTCGTAGACATGGACTGGATTCAACTCCCTGGGGAGCTCCTAATATTAACATATTACATCATAGTTAAAGAACATTTTAATTTTCTCTAAAATGTTCTTCATCTCTGTTGTAATATGTTAATATTAACATCTCCTTAGGGGGTTAAATCCAGTCCTTGTCTACAAATTTTTTTGACGAATTTAAAACATTGTTAGTCAAATTTCACATAAAAAAATACACAATAGGTAAACTTTTTCACAATTAAAAAAAATAGTACTTACATCTAGTTATTACTACTACTACAGCCATCTACCATCACCTCATTTCTCCGTAGGGTTAGGCAGAGAGAATTAACCGCTACACACATCTATCTTGGCATACATTTCTAGCTTCTTCCACATTCATACATCTTGTCATACATGCTTTTCAGTTCTGCCTGCTTTTGACATGACCAGACTTATGCATATGATCATGCCACGTCTTCCTTGCTCGCCCTCGTCTCACGTTACCGTTCATTTTCGCCATTTATACTTTTTTAACCATTCTTTCGTCATCCATTCGATCTTCACGACCAAACCATCTCAGAGAACCTTTCTTAATCTTATCAATTATGCCTGACTCAGATTAACACTCGCCTGATTTCGTCATTCGTAACTCTGTCATACATTGATTCCTACTCATTCGTCGCAAGAGATCGCATTTCGACTTCTTTCACTCGGCTTTCATCCTTCCCTGCCATTTCCATGTGCACATCCAGTTATAGTTTTGACAAATATAATAGTAGATGCTGTTACATACTAAAGAAAGTATTGACATGGGTATCTGGACACTCAAACATCGACGGTAACGAGGCAGCTGACGATTAGGCAAGGCTGGGAGCTGAGACAGCCCCAACAGGCCCTGAGCCTCACTATGGGTTGCCCGAATGTGCTTCTCTTAATGAGCTTAGGTCATGAGCCAGGAAGTAGAGCGTAATTACATACATTAATATTATTATTATAATTCAAATTTCTCTTTTGAAATTTTGTATTACTACTAAAATCGCTTTAATGAAATTTTATCGACTTCTCTTGGTTTAAAATCTTCTCCTTATATTGCTTTTTCAAATTTTAAAGATTATTTGCCATACTTGTTATTCCTTCTTTATTTTTTCTTTTTTCTCTGCTGCCATTGGCATGTTTTTATACTTTTAAACTACTTTTAATTACTTATATTATATGTGTTAATAAAATCAATATATTGCTGCTCTTACTATAATGTGGCATTAATTTTGAAGATGTTTTTTAAATTGACCTAAATTTATTGTCTTATATTTCACTTAAAGATTCTTCTCATCGTTTCTTTGAATCCCTTAAAATAAATATGTGTTTATGTTTTTCCTTTTTTAAAAAAAATGTTATTACTATTTTATTTTATTTTTACATCTGAGCATGTTTTTTATTATTTATTTCCATTCTTCATTTTTAATTACTCTTACAAATTTTCTTCATTTTTGATATTATTTCCATTTGTAAATACTCACTACAAACTACAAACCTTAAAATATCTACAATATTTTGAGTTTGTCTAAATTTTTGTAGACAAGGACTGGATTCAACTCCCTGGGGAGCTGTTTATGGTAACATATTACAACAGAGATGAAGAACATTTAAGAGAAGGTAATATAGAAGTCCAGGCATCTACAGGGCTTGTGACCTGTCAATGGCTGGTTTAAGTGGCCACTTTACACACTGTGTAACATTCACCATTCTGCCCATATTTGAACATCTATATTCCTTCAATTCTTTCATATGTTGATAGAAAAAAACTTTTTTTTTAACGAATATTATGCGAAAAAAGAAAGGAAGAGCAGTTTAAGTAGGCGAGTAAAAGTACTTAATGGGTGAAGTAATAAAGCCGAGGAGAGCAAGGTAGATTTTTATTATATAATTGATTAATTCGAAATTCACTTACACAATTGTATTTAAAAGTACGTTATTTTTTTCATTTTTTTATTTGTTTCTTTTTCTATACATATGTTATTTACATAGAAATATAATTACAAAAATATACTTTAGAAAAATACATCTTAAAATTAAGCTATAACATGAATAGGAAAAAATGCCCACAAAGCTACAGCGTCTGAGCGAAGGCCATTCCTTAATAACGTTAATGAAAAAAATTGTCAAACACAATCAACAAAGTAACGTTCAGTAAACTTAATTTTATATCAACCACTAGCGGACCTGACAGACGCTGTCCTGCCCGAACGTTGGCTTGCCTGCCATTAGCTGGTCATGCAAACGTTTTTTCGATTTTCGATAAACTATATACTAAGTGACATGTGACATTGCGTTTGGCATTTCAATCTTTTTGTTTCGTCATTGTGTGATTTGCTATTGCCCAAAGATGCAGATCACAATTGTAAATCTAAACCATCCGAACGCACGCAAAAAAATTCATCAAAATCGGTCCAGCCGTTTAGGAGTTCAGTGACACACGCACGCGCTGAAGAATTACATATATTAAGATATATAAAGATGCATCACAGGGCAACTTCTTTTCTCCCTCTAGCCCCTTTGCCATCTAGTTCAATTAAGAATCATTATCTTTCCATTAATTGCCAAACTCCTCCATCTCTCCTCATTAATTACAACTTATCCCTTCTTCTTTACTCAACAATTACTCGACCATTCCGGGTTTCTTCTCCAATAAGATACAATCAATCTGTTTCCTCCTGTCGTTAATTGCAAAACACCCCGTGGCTTTGTCATCCCGCCCCGAAAACAAAATATTAGTTTAAAAGTTGCTCGGCCTTTTCTGACAATGCCATCCTGTCCTGTCGTTTCTTCACCCCGTGATTAATCATCTTTCTGTTGCCTGATTTTAGACATTTTTTCATAGTTCCTGTTTCCATTTTGTCGGTAGTGTTTTCCCCTTATCAATTTGCAAGTCATTAACCTTCTTCATTCCTTTTTTTCTGATATCCCACCCGCTGTCAGGCGTCGTCGATCAGTGGAGCTAGACTAACATTATTTATATGTCTAGTTTGTCAGGTCCTCAGACCTTAGCTTCTTATAGCCCCTACTATTAAATCTTTTTTCATCGCGTTGTTAAATTGAGGACCGTTGTCACAAAGTTAAATTTCTACAAAAAAAAACAAATGCGTTTTTTTATTATATTGAAATGGGTTCTTCCATGTGAGCTCTATCAATTGGTGAAATAAAATTTAACATAACGATATTTTTTAAATTTTTTTTTTTTATTCAATTTTTTTTGTTTTTTTCAATAAACGTAAGTGATAAAACAGAGTATTAAAAATATAAAGCATATGTGCGGAGTTGTAGCGCTTCAAATATCGTGAATTTTTACTAAACGAAATATCTACATTCCAATTGAGAAAAAGGCTTAGCGGGTTATTCTTTAAAAAAAAAAATGTGTTCTCGGATGTTTATTGTGATGACGAATTATTATTTTATTTTATTTATGCAGAAAAACAACAGCAATACAAAAAAATATGCACAACATTATAAAAAAAACATAAATTAAAGCCAAATCAGTTTTCCACATAAATACAATTATAAAAATCCAGTTCAGTTAGATATTAATACATAGACGTGTATGTGTGCGAGTTTTTGTGTGTGGGTAAGTGAGGGGAGTGTGGTTTTGGTAGGTATGTGAATATGTGTGTGAGTGTATATGGGTCTGAGGGTGGATTTATGGACAGGGTGAGTGTGTGTTTGATATGAGTGAATAGAAACATCCTAAATTCACGAATACGATAAACAACCATTGTGAGTAATTGTTATCACGTCGCGTATTATGAGCCTGCCACACACTCTACGAGTGGCATGAAGTAGCGAGGAAAGGAGGCAGAGACGCAGTGTGGCAACATTACTCGTCATGCCGCACGTCATGCTCCTCGTCGCGCCCATCACTCCCTATTTTGTCGGTTTTTTGAGCGCGAGTCAAAGGACCGGCAATATAAGGTTCTTTTTTTATTTTATAGTAATTAAAAAGTGAAAAAAAAAAATTTTAAAAAACATTAAAATATTCCATACTAATATACATTGATATAATTAGCTGTACTAAAAATGCATAGCGCGCACGCTGTCACAGTTTCACCGTCCATTGTATAGAAAGACAAATGACAAGCGCGATTAATTGCGCGAGTAGAGCAGCGTGCGGGCGGAGAGGACAACATCGGGCGAGAGGGCGTCAGCGCGAGGAGCATGAGCATGAGCAGGGCGAGGAGCTATTTGCACGTCGATAGTTATTTGTTATTGAGCTACAGCGGACCTTCCCATCCACTTGATCATTGACATTTCTATTTCTGTTTTTCTTCCTATCATTGGTTGCCGTTGACTCGCCTATTAACAAACTGTGATGTAAAAGGCCCCGAGAAATGCGGCAATCTCCGGTAGAGCAGGTTTCCCCCTCAGGCACAAGTCTGCCTCCTCGTTTGTGCGCTCAGCCGTTGCAACTTCGGGTCCAGTAGGGGTTCTGTCTGTGACGTCACGGCGACAGATAATCGCAGTCACCTTGCTAACGAAATAAAAGTCAATTAAAAAAATATTGACGAAACAAACATTAATTCAAAGAGGGCCCATATTCATGGCAGTCAAAATTTATAATAAGCTTCTCTAAAAATAAAAACAATAAAATGTACTAAAAAACTTTCAAGAGTGTTCAAAGTATTTCTGATGAATAAATGTTTTTTTATTAAAATGTGAATAACGTAAGCAATAGACATCGTAACTTATATTTATTTTTTTAGTATTTGTATTTTTTTAACTTCTTATTTATTCTTTACTATTATTTCATTTTTCTTTTTTATATAACAAATTCCAACAGGGATGGAGAGAATACCTTAAATACGGGAATATGGAAGTCTAGGCATTTACAGGGCTTATGACCTGTCATTGGCTGGTTTAAGTGGCCACTTTACACACTGTGTAACATTCACCATTTTGCCTATGTTTGAACCTCCATATTTCTTAAATTCCTCCATCTGTTGATTTTAGTGAAGTTAAAGAGCTGAAACCTTTATTGTTGCGAAAAGATTCATCTAACCGAATTATTTCACATACTAGGCAACGCCTGAAAACAATTTTCCAATTTTTAAACTTCTTCTTGGACCAGTTGGTTTTATTACAATATTTGAGGTTATTACAGTCTTTTGTCTACAAACATTTGGACAAACTCCAATATTGTTTTTTGATATAGTTTATTTTTTTACAATACTTTGAGTGTATCCAATTTTTTGTAGACAAGGACTGGATTCATCTCCGTGGGGAACTGTTAATATTAACATATTACAACACAGAGGAAAAACATTTTAGAGAATGTAATATAGAAGTTTAGGCATCTACAGAGCTTATGACCGGTCATTGGCTGGTTTAAGTGGCCACTTTACACACTGTGTAACATTCACCATTCTGCCCATATTTGAACATCTATATTCCCTCCATTCTTCCATCTCTTGATGAAGTTAAAGAGCTGTAATCTTTATTTATGCGGGTGAGATTCATCTAATTGAATTATTTCACCTACATACCTGAAAATCTTTTTTTTTCAATTTCTATACTTCTTAATGGACCAGGTGGATTTATCAACAATATTTTGAGTTTGTCCAAATTTTTGTGTATGATTTTTGTGTATAATAATCCACCTGGTCTCTCCAGGAAATTCCTAATACTCTTCTGTAGCACCACATATTAAAGGCCTCTAGTCATTTTTTATTTCTTTCGGTAAGGCACACGTGCCTCGATTATGAACGCTATCTTCATCTGTGTATATCGAGACGGTATACTTAACTTCTGTACTATCTGTATCTTACCTCGGTATGTTCTACCTACTTGTCATATCGACATCATATGATCGAAACTAGCTAATGAATGACCGCAACCAATTAGTCCGCGTTCCTTACGTCATTAACATTTAAAATAGTTCTCATTTATAGTTGAAATAAGCTTCTGTAATAAAAAGTGCTCACTTCAAAGCGATTATAAACTCAAACAAATCCCAATTCAAGCAAAAAATGCTCGCTTGAACATGAATTTTGTATGACTTTTGGAAATCAACTTGACGGTACGCTTAACGGTCGTCTGTATGTATCTACCGATAGACTACCGGTTAAGCTAGGGTTTCCTAGGACAGCGGTGCCCAGCGGCGACAACGGCCGTAGTGAACGGTGATGCGGTGGACAGCCGTCGTAACGTCGACTAGAGAGTGGTTTCCTAGGGAAACAGAGTTAAATGGTGTTGATAACACCGTTTTCCTAGGAAACCACACTCTAGTCACTGTTACGACGGCCGTTAAGATACAGGCACCGCTGTCCTAGGAAACCCTAGCTTAAGGTGTATTTGAATGAGAAAAGCGGGTTGAACTCCAATATCAAGTCTACTGAAATTCGGACAAACTTTTTACAATTGAGTATCCATCTGGGTAAGGAAGGGGTTGTCTGGCCGCCATGACGCAATGCATTGCGCAACAAGTTACCTCAGGGAGGAGTGGGCTGGGGGGTGGCTCTGTGCCAGAAGGGGTGGCGGTCGGATGCGAGGGTCGTATAGGCGGAGTTTCCTGCACAGAAAAACGGGGAATCACCCTGCAGACTGCAGAGAATTACCAGGCCTAGTAGGCGGTTCAATGTCCGGATTGTACATACGAGTTCCGTAATCCGAGTTGAAGCGAAGACTTGATTTATCTATTTTTGTAAATATAATATTTAGGGCTTTTTATAAATACAATATTTGGTTCTGTTTCCAGGGGTGTTATTTTGAATCTTCTCGCGGGGGTGGTTCATTTGTGGATTTTTATAATTGGCATGTCACTACACTTTGCTTCATATATGGTCAGGCTGATGATTAAATGTCAAATGACGTAAAATAAACAGTTTTATAATTGATATTTCATACTTCGACATTATGAAACTGTTTAAAAAACGTTAAAAAACGGTTTGGTCAATTCAATCTAATTAAGTGTTTTGGGTTATGTTTAAGGCCGCAATTATGTTCTAAATGAAAATAATTGTAATAAAATAAGTAAAATACTTTGTTTTTAACCACCAATTTTTTTTTTCCACTGACCGGTTTTAAAGCAAACAAGCTTCTTCGTCAAGGTTTACGTAACTAATGATGTATTTCCTATTTTATTTTTTTCATGTTAACTAAATACTACACGTAGACCCAATAAATTAAGTCTTTTTTTCCTTACGAGGGTGGTAATTTGATATCAATGTTTTCGAAGCCCCAGACAGGAGAGGACTAAGAGCAATATTGTATATTTGGTTATTAATTATTTAAAAAATATATATAAATCGCCTTTTTAATTTCTAAGATTTCTAAGTTGTCTAATTTTAATATTTTATTTTCAACATGAAGTACTTTTAATCCAGTGTCTTTATTGAAGTTATGATTATTTCCTATCAGATGATTTGCGAATTCAGAAAAAAAATATTATTTAAGCACCTTAAGTGTTCTTTTACTCTAATATTAAAGTTTCTTTTAGTTTTTCCAATTTATATTGTTCGGTTTCACGTGTTCGTATTTATTTTGTGTAATTTGACTTTTTATTATCAGTATGGTGATGGAGCAAAGTGATGTCGCCAGTCGCCACATGCGAAAAATAAAAATCCACAAATGGACCACTCTACCACCGCGAGAAAATTCAGAATAGCGCCCCAGGCAGAAGTAGGATTTGCAGTTTTGGACGTTGAATATAACCAGAAACCTGCACTAATGTTTTCGACTCGACGTCTGCCTTCAGGAAAAATCCTTAATAAGGAAATCGAGCGGAGATAAGTTCGCCTCATTGTGAAGTTGTTGGCGCGTTCGCCTACGATTGTTGAGGTCCTGGGTTTGATCTCTTGCAAGATGGACTTTAAATATTGATTTGAAATGTTTTTTTACCGTTTCTGCCCGGGTGTTCATTCAAATATACATGAATTTAAAGATTTTTTACTCTCGTACCTGTCGAAATTCAAAAGCGGCGAATTAATTTTTTAATTACTGGAACCCCTAAGTACGTCTCTATTTTTTTTTGTATACGTCGGTAATCAGCATTACGCCGAAAAGTTTGTGTTTGACGTTGGCAGCTGGCTTCTGGCTGGTTTGCTTGTTTTGGAGCAAATTCCTGTCGTCCTTATAAATGATATGTAAGGTAAGTTTTAAATATATTTCAGTAAAATCAAATTCATTTTACATATTAGAACAGACATGAAGAACATTTCGGAGAACTTAATATAAATCCAGTCCTTGTCTACAAAAATTTGGACAAACTCAAAATAGTGTTGATAATCCATGTCCATGAAGAAGTATAGAAATTGAAAAAAATTCAGGCTTTGCCTAGTATGTAGATGAAATAATTCAATGACATGAATCTCACCCACATAAATAAAAGTTTTAGCTCTTTAACTTCACAAACATCAACACGTGAAAGAATTAAAGGAATATAAATTTTATGGGAAGAATAGTGAATGTTACACAGTGTGTAAAGTGGCCACTTAAACCAGCAAATGACAGGTCATAAGCCGTGTAGATGCCTAGACTTATATATTACCTTCTCTAAAATGTTCTTCACCCCTGTTGTAATATGTCAAATTAATTTCATTGAATGTACAGGGTGTTCTTTAAACCCTGTCACATCCGAAACCACGATGATCGGTATGGGCAAGAAGACATATTAGCATATTTTAAAAAATATCTAGAACAAAGAAAAAAAAAAAAAAAAATAGAAAAAAAAACAAATGGCTGCTTACTTCCGCAGGGGAGAAGTGAGGGGAGCGCGGCGCAGTATCAGTATGCAGAAGTAAGCAACCATTTCCTTTTTTTGATATTTAAAAAAAAATATATATTAGATCTAAAAAAATATTTTAATGTGCCAATATGTCTTCTTGCTCATACTGATCATCGTGGTTTCGGATGTGACAGGGTTTAAAGAACAACCTGTATATATGTTGTAAGATATAATTATATTCAATTTATTTTAATTTTTTAAATTTTTTAAAAATTTAATTTAATTTAATTTTCATTTATTTTAATAATTGATTTTATTTAATTTGTTTTGTCGGTTGATTATCAGTTCGGTAGAAGGGACCATCTGTATATTTGTATATGTTTTAGTTTTCAGAAGTTTTAATTAATATTTCACTAAATACACGCTGCTTTTTTTTT
Organism: Micrasema longulum; assembly: GCF_059751315.1. Classification (NCBI taxonomy): domain Eukaryota; kingdom Metazoa; phylum Arthropoda; class Insecta; order Trichoptera; family Brachycentridae; genus Micrasema; species Micrasema longulum. The sequence continues at coordinate 67,418 of NW_028277946.1, read as the reverse complement.
TTAAATTAGCGTGATTTAAAATGGTAATTTATTATTGAATAGCAATACTAAATACTTTAGTTTGTGGATTAAAGTCTTGAAATAGAGTCGTATTTCAGCTCTCCTGAACATTTTTGAAAATTACAGACGGTCCCTTCTGCCATCGGACTACCGAATAAACGTTAAATAATTTTTAAGTATAAAAGATAAAAATACATTAAAAATGAAGAAAATTCGCTGATTCCGTTAGTAATAACACACTTTTTTTTATATATCAGATATTAATTTTATTGTATCTGCGCCGCGATTATGAACGCCATCTTCATCGGAACATATCGAGACGCTGTGAACTAATATCGATATTTATGTACGAAAATGTGTATATTTGTATTAAAATTAAAGTATTTTCGTCGGTTATCTGTAATTGAACATGTTTAGAATAAAAAGTATACTTCTTCTATTTTTTCACACAGAAAACATAATTTTACTTTGTAGATAAAATTGAAGACAAATTTTAACTTCCTATTAGAATACGCACCCTGGACTCTGGACAGGCACCTGAAGCGTAAGACTGTCCACCTTACCTTCATGTAACAGATGATCGAACTATGCAGTGCCCTGTGCACCATTGGGTGCGAAAAAGGGCATGATGACAGACGACCTTAATTTAAAATTCGAAATCGTAAATCTCAATACTATAAATTCTGTATTATGCGGCATTTCGTTGTGGGAAATCGAACCACCTTGGTAAATAAATTATTCGGGTTTCTTTCGTTGGCCTTTGCCATTCGTTATTCAGATTTGTAACACACTCCCGTATGAATAATAGCGACCGACCGAAGTTTCGGCCAGTTTCGGCTAATAAAACACGTTTTGCCCGCGGTTTCGATTTTAGCCCAAAATAGGTTGAAACATCGGCTCAGCCAAAACCTGACCACACATTTTATTTTTATTTTATTTTATACATTTATTGCATAAAAATTAGTATATATATTTTATAACAGGGAATCTATTTATTTATTTTATTTTATTTATAAATCATAAAACACAAAGTATTTTACAAATGGTATTGGCGGCCTCCGTGATGTAGTGGTCAAGACGCTTGACTCACAGACGGAAGGTTCCGGGTTCGATTCCCGGTGAGAACACGAAAATTAAATGTGATTTTTTCAAGCCTGGGTGTTCTGTGATGTAATTCACCACTGTAATTAGGCCTCCTGGCCTGTTGTGGTGCAAAAAAAAAAAAAAAAAAACAAGTATAATACGTTGAATTACATTCCCAGGAGTTACAACAACTGAATTTGGGACATAAATAATATTAACATTTAGAAAATAACATATATTGAGAACAACAAAGAAACAAAGCAAGGATAGCACCTTTATAACTAAATATACAACAACAATATATACGCCTAAAACCTTTTCTTACACAAGCAGAATAAATATATGGACAAAACACATAGACGGACTCACTAAAGTAATGGCATCACTACATAGCCTCTTCTACAAAATTAAAGATTTTATACCGAGAAAGGAAAAAATTATGATGTACGAAGCCTATGTCAAAAGTAAATTGAGTTACATGGTCGCCTTCTGGGGAACTGGTAACAAGACAGACATAACAAGAATACAAAGACAACAAAATAAAATTCTTAAACTAACATACAACCTACCCTACCTGACCTCTACGACTGAACTGTACAAAAAAACACACCAGTTTGACATAAACTACTTGACTAAAATTGAGACCTCAAAAATTGTGCACAAAATAACACTGGGAAACATACAAGACGACGACATAATATTAGTCAAAAATGCTGACATACACAAATATAACACCAGACAACAACAACACTATCATATTGAAAAAGCAAAGACAAACACGGTACAGTCAAAAATACTACATAATGGACTTAAACACTACAACGACCTACCTTACTACTTGAAAACTTTTACTGGAGACAAATTTAAAATCAATCTGAAAAAGCACATGATGACTGAACTAACTAGACTAGACGAGACATAAAATGACTAGACAATATTAAATTTCTAATGTAACCCTGACGGGTTTTTTAAAATTGTAAATAAATAAAAATATATATAAATATAATATATTTAAAAAAAAGCTTTTAAGAATAAAAAAAAATAGTGAATCTACTAAGGGAGATCAGGTCATTAGCATCACATGCCATGCAGATGATGCTGCCATAGTGATGATGAGAGCATATCCATCTCAGTTGGTAAAAATCTGGATGCCTAAGAAATGTCGCATAGTAAAATTGTTTTCTGGCGTCGCCTAGTAGGTGATTTGGTTCAGCCGGATGAATCTCACCCACGTGATAAAGGTTTCAGCTCATTTACTTCCCAAAAGTCAACAGATGGAAGAGTTGAGAAAATGTGGATGTTGAAACATAGGCAGAATGGTGAATGTTACTCAGTGTGTTAAGTGGCCACTTAAACCAGCCAATGACAGGTCATAAGCTCTGTAAATGCCTAGAATTTCATATTCCCTTCTCAAAAATGTTTTCCCTCTCGGTTGAAATGAATTTAAATAACAAATTGTGATTATTATACCAATGGCGTATGTTTGGGTTATTTATTGTTTGGGAGACGTAATAATTCAAATAAATTTGGGTTCTTGCGATTTACCCAAATATTCAAATTTTGGTGGCCATTTTCAACGAGTTGTAAATAACTCACAAAATGGGAATCAAGTTGTGGTAGAGCGGGGTACGAACTTCGGACCTTTTATCCGTGAGTCCACGATACTAGCCACAGGACCACTAGCCGGAATAATATAATAATTTTATTTTTAAATAAAACATGTAATAGCGAGAAAAAAAATTGTTTGTCAAATTAATATTATGCACAACATAGATATTATTTTACCCGCTTACAAAACGCGAAGTCGCGTGTGTGAAATCTTAAAATCTCCCCACAGCGCACAGTTGGCGAGCTACAGACGCTCAATGCATCAAAGCGATTGCATAAGTTTAGTGCTTTTGTTATCTACGTGAAAACGGCGGATTCCTTGGGACAAAACTGCCGGCATGGTGACCCAGAAACCGACTAGCGACTTACTGACGTCGTGACATTTGTCGGGCATAGGCGCCCCGAATCGATGGACTCGTGCGACAATACGACCCAGAAGCGAAAACACCCCAACAGTAAACAAAAGGCGCAAAAAGGGATCCATCTAAAAAAGATGCCGCAGTTATGTTGATGAAGAGCGTACGCACCTTTTTACGAATAATATTAAGGCTGTAGTCGTAGAAGAAGTAAGGAAATCATACGATTTTCCCATTTTAAAGACCCGCTCTTTCAAAATCGCAAAGTAAATGAACATCAAATAAAAACTAAAATTATAATTAGGAAAGGCGAGTAGCAAATCCAAAAGTGTGGCAATTAAAAAAATATTACTTAAATCTTTTTGATAGTGATAGTTATTAATGTAACTTTTATAGGTGGTGTAAAGCACTGTGTTTTATGTTTTTTATGTTATATTTTCTTACTATTTCAGATGTATTAATTATATATGATATTATGTATCGTCACAAAAATGTTTTCTTTTTATGTACGGTCCCAAATGAGTTTTTTTTTAATAACTCCTAGGAGCATAATATGTACTATATGTATTATGTTTTATTAATAATAAAAAATTTAAAACAATGCTTTTCTACCCGCAGATTACGTCTTTTGAAATTTAAACTTAACTTATGGACATTGGTACTTTAATAAAGACGAATTATTAAAGTTAAATTTGTTCTTGTGATTTAGAGTCAATAGATTTAATAAAAAAGTGATCGAAGCGAAATTTTGAATAAAATAACTGTGTTTTTAACCACTTTTTTTTCTACCTACCGGTTTCAAAGCTACACAAGCTTCTATATCAAGGTTAAGTAATGAATTCTATCCTATTTTATTTCAACAGTGATTACTAAATATTACATCGAACCTACGGAGCTAATAAGTTTAGCCTTTTCGTTATTTGTTCTTTTAAAGACGGAGAGTGTGAAGTGAGATGGATACGATCTTTAAAACTAGACAGGTGTTGACAAAAAATATTAATTATTTAGTTATTTATAGTTTTTTTCTAACGAATTGCCTTTATAATTTCTAAGATTTCTAAGTTGTTTAATTTAAATATTTTAATTTTTAACATAAACTGCGTCGGAATTTTTGTATTGTCCCAGCGTTCTGTCCCGCACGGCCGAGGATGTTCACGGAGCTGGGACAAGACAATATTGTCCTATCTCTTGTATCGTACACATGAAAACGGTCAAAATCATTTGGTCAGGTGTGAATATAAATTTATGTATTTTTTTATAAATTTATTTATTTATGTACTTTAATTTATTACACATTTTTTTAAACATAAGTCCCAACTCTATAGGACTAAAAGTCCCGTTTTGAGTTGGGACGAGTTATTAGTTGACAAAGACATACGAGTATATCATCACAATAATATTGTGTTGGGTTAGAAACATTATTTTTATTTTTTATTTTATTATTTTTTCACGCCCATAAGGCTTTTACATACATGAAAATTTTACAAAATATAAGTATATAAACAACATTAAATTTAAAAAATACAATATAAAGCAACAAAAGATAGAACGGTGTTAAGAAGTAAAGTTGGTATAAAAAAGAAGATGAGTATATAAACAGCATAGATTTAAAAAAAAAAACACAATATAAAGAAATAAAATAAAGGAACAAAATAAAGGAACAGTGTTAAGAAGTATAGTTGGTATAAAAATAAAAAGATGAGTGTATTAACAACATAAATTCAAAAAAAAAATATATAATATACTGTAATAAAATATAGAACTGTGTTTTAAAGTTAAGTTGGTTTTAAAAAAATTAAAGAAATATATATATATTTCTATTTTTTTTAATAAGCTAAAGAAATACAATTAAAGGTTTAAAGCAGCTAGGTACATAATGTTATAAAATACAATATGAACAGAATATTAAGTTCTATTTGATAAGGAACATATACATTGATATTTAAAATTTACAAGACTCACGCTAAAGACATCGATGTTGTTAGCATATTGGTTCGCGAGTACATGCATCCGCATTACTGGCGAATTCGCGCTGTAATTGGTCGATGATGGACCGCAGTAGAACAAAGTATTACATCGGGTAACTCGACCAGGCACTCGCACATTAATCAAATTGATAAGTTCACAACAATCGAACATCGACATTATTATTTTAAACAAAAAAAGCAAGTCATTTAATTTTCGTCTGTTTTCTAATGTTTGGATGTTTAAATAATCATTTAAGTATGAGTAATTTATGTATTCAATCGGTATACTTAATTTAAAATTGATAAAACGCAAAAATTTATGCTGAACTCTTTCGATGTCCTTAACATGAACCCTGTAATGCGGTGACCATATAACTGAGTTATACTCGAGTTGACTTCGCACTAGGGCAATATACAATGTTTTCATTATGTTTATAGACTCAAAATCCCGTATCGTTCGCAGCAAAAATCCCAAGGTTCTCATGCTCTTATTTGTAATGTTTTGTATATGTTTAATAAAACTCAGTTTTTCGTCAAAAAGAATACCTAAGTCTGTCATCTCTGTAACTTTTTCTAAAGGTGAAGAATTTATTTTATACGTGAAAACGATGGGATTTCTGTTGCGGCAGAATGTCATAATTTTGCATTTTTGAATATTAAGAAATAAATTATTTTTTTTACACCAATTATACAAATTATTAATATTTGATTGCAGAGTTTCACAATGATTAATGTCCGATATTTTTTTAAATATTTTAATATCGTCCGCAAAAAGCAAAACTTCGACATCATGGAAACAGGATGTAATGTCATTTACGAACATTAGAAAAAGAACAGGCCCTAGGTGACTGCCTTGTGGAAGACCACTAGAGGCAGAAAAACAGTCTGATTTTACATTTTTGATTTTTACATATAGATACCTGTCAGATAGATAAGCTCGAAACCAATCAAGGATAGTTCCACGAAAACCCAAACCATACAGCTTACTTAGTAATATTTTGTGAGAGACTTTGTCAAACGCCTTAGTAAAATCGGTGTATATACTATCAACTTGATTTTTATCATTAAAGGCTTCCGATATGTAATTATGGTAAAGAATTAGGTTTGTGGCAGTTGACCGCGCCTTTATAAAACCGTGTTGTTTAGTGTCTATTATATTTGAGACATCATGTTGAATTTGGTCAAGTATGAGTGACTCAAAAAGTTTGGGTATGACTGATTGGATGCATATAGGACGGTAGTTTTTAATATCTGAGTCGTCCCCCTTTTTAAAAATTGGAGTTATATAGCTAGATTTCCATTTGGAGGGAAAACATCCCATTGACAATAGTTTATTGAAAAACGTGGTGAGAGGTTCAGCTATAACTGAGGCACATTTTTTGAGAAAAATAGGCGGAACATTATCAGGACCTGCTGATTTATTTTCATCTAAAGAGAGTAGTCTCTTCTTACAAGACAACATATTAATTTTACAGTTTGAAAGCGTAATTGTTTTATCAAAAGTAAAAGTTGGAATCTTATCATCTGGAATAGGTTCATCATACACTTCCTTAAAGAAATTTGCAAAAAGGTTTACAATATTTTCAGTGCCATTCACTAATTTTCCATCTAGATGCATAGCACTTGGATATTCGAAATGAGAATTGTTTAATTTTTTTATGTAGTTCCAAAGATTGTTTGAGTTTAACGCCGAATTTTCCATACTCTTTACATACGATTTAAAGCATATCTTGGAAAGCGTTTTACATTCGTTTCTTGTTTTGGAAAATTCCTGATAATCATGAATACTCCGACTTTGCTTAAATTTTTTGTGTAGTACTTTTTTTGAATTTAGTAAAATTTTAAGTTCAGCGGTAAACCACTTTGGATAGTTTATTTTAAGTTGATACTTGGGGACAAAGTTATCTATAGAATTAAAAATTATGTCATACATATGGCAAATAGATATTTCTGTATTATCATTATTTAAAAAAGTCCAGTCAGTTTTAGAAAGTTGATTAATAATTGAATCAAAATCAGCCTTTTTGTAATTTAAAGAAATATCAGTGTGTTTTGAACAGGTTTCGTGTAAATATAATGTTAATTCAAGAGGAGGGTGGTAATCATCAATTGGCAAGATCGGATCAACGCTCTTTTCAACATTAAGGTTAGCATAATTTGACAAAACTAAATCTAGCAACTTATTTTTCACGTTATAAATAAAATTATGTTGATAAAAATTTAAAAAGTTAATCATGTCCAGTATTGGTCGCGCCCGATCGTTCTCACTTTCACTATGAATATAGCCACTCTCACTATTTCCCCACGACAAGTTGGGAAGGTTGTAGTCACCAAATATAATTAGTTTGTTGTTAGGGTATTTTGAACACAAAAACTCGATGTCTTCACAATGCCTCTGATAATTTTCTGAATCTGTAAGTGGTGGAAAATAGACACATCCAATTATGAATTTTTCAAAAGCTGTGCTCACTTGAACGAATATTTGTTCTGAGATGAGATTATTATTTTTAAGGTGTTTTGATGAATATTTCTTATTAATCGCCAGCAATACTCCCCCACCTCTTGATTTAGTACTTGTAGAAGGTGAGCGATCACATCTATAAATTTTATGGTTAGGGAAACCTAGTTCTGAAGATTTAATACTTGGATCCAACCATGTTTCGGTGAGTACAAACATATCGTAATGAAGTGTTGGTAAAATTAGTCTTAAATCATTTAATTTTGTACGAACGCCCCGGATATTTTGATAATAAAAGTGTAGTGGCACCCTTCTTAGTTTTTTGGTAGAGTTTGAGTTATTCTCGGAGTCGAGTTTATGTATTTGATTGTGATATTTTCTTCACCGTTTATCTTACGTAATTCCAATTCCTCTCGCAATTCTTGCAATTCTTTCTGTTGAAGAGGGCTCAAGTCTGAGTAGATTTTTATATTATTTTTTAATAATCTGCGCTTGCTTAATATACTCCTGGATAGTGAAGGATTCGATAGTTCTATTTTAATTGGTCTGGGTACTCCATCCCTGGGTTTCCCAAGCCGATATATTTTATTAATATTATTTGTTACCGAAGCATCTAAATCCAGGAGAATTGATTCAATGGCATTTTCATCTTCTGTAAGTCGTATAAGTTGAGTTGGTGCAGTACTTTCTGGTAAGTTACGAATAATTAAATTACTTGATCTCACGTTCCTCTCTGTCACTTCAGCTATCGCCTCACAGATGCTCGTGCTATCAGATTTAGGAGTGGCAGATGCCATTGCTTTATACGCACTAAGTTCACCTTCAAGGCAAGCATTCTTAGCTGCCATTTCTGAAGACATTATGCCTATAGCACCCAATATTTCATTAGTTTTAGGAACAATTTTCGCAATTTGGTCCTTTGTAAATTTGTTTGCCGGGTCCATAAGGATTTTAGTGATTGCATTAATAGCCACCTGGGCGCTATTTATTAAATTGTTTGCTTCCATATTTTATATTTTTTGAAACTTTAATTTTGTATAAATAATAGGAGATTGTCACTTACTGGCTGGGTTCCCCTATACTGCGCAGTATATGTACTCACAGTCAATTAGCAGGTGAAGTAAATATTGTCACCTAGACTGCTGGGGACTGTAGGTAGTTGCACAGATATTTTAATTATAAAAATCTTTCTCTGAGACTAACAAAACTAGGTTATGTCACTGTAAACGGTCACTTGGTATTATTGTTTACGAGGTTTTAAAGTTTAATATTGCAAATAAAGACTTTATACTGTGTAATTAGGGATTTTGACAGGAGCTGTCAAAACACGTCTAACTAAATCGTTGTTGTTTATATATTATAATAATATTTTTTAAAAATGGTGCGTCAATATGGTAAACAGCAAACTCAAACATTCGGAAAATCATTAAGGAGTTTCCAATCAAATCTCTCCCACTAAGGAAAATCCAGTCCTTAAGTCCTCTCTGGAAAATAGTTTTTGTCCTTGAGAACTTAATAATCTCTTTAAAATATAAATACTCTCGGTACGATAAATGAGAGATGTCTCAGAGCAAAAGTCGTATGGGTTTTAGGTATGCCAAATTTGTGCTCTGGGAAAACCTCGTACGAACATTATGCTGAGATCTTTCCTTATTGTTCGACCAGAAGTGTATAAGTTTTTAATGTTTTCAGTATAATTGTTTTTTTTTATCTAATGAAGTGGATTTTAGCAACCGTTATATATTTCCTATACTGATCAAAAAAACACCTTTTGAAACCTGATGTATGTTAACTATCGTAGCAATAATAAACCATAAGAAAAAAAACGAAAGTTTTCAAACAACTCTCATATCAAATATATTTTACAACTGCCAGATTTAATTCAGGTTTCAGAGGGTTAAAAAAACGTGCTAAGAAATTTTACATAGCCATAATAAAAGTGATATTCGTTTAGATATCTTTGAAAATTTAAAAATCTTTAAGCATCTCATGATAAAGAAACAATCAAACTTACCTTCAAATCCTTTTTCTTATTTGTAAATTGAAATTGAATAAACAAGAAAGGAGTTTGATGCGTTCTTGTGGAATTGTAATCGTTTTTTTTTCTTTTAAAAATTGTAATATTTGCAACCACCCTTTCAGAATTGTGAAAACTTGTAAAAAAAAATGTTTTTACCCCACACGTTACTATAAAATTACGCGGAATTAAGCCACATCTTTTTACAATTTTTCACAATTTGCCGTTCTCGATTTTCGCGCATACTTGCATAATGGTCACAGCGATAAATTTTCTTTTCACGTGTCAAAAGGTCGGCTTTGTTGCGCGGTAAACCTTTGATGGAACACGCGCGCTCTTTGTGTTTTTTACACCTGTTCTCGTCGCTGGCTACTCGCCGCCCGCGCGCAGATGGTGACGTAAGCATTCATCCCCGTATTCGGGATTCAGTATTGCGCAGGGCGGCGTTTGACGCGGTCGCGGGTGCGAGGCTAGCGTGCCGGAGTTTCCCGAGCGTGCGCGGAGATTGCCGAAGCGAAAATGGGGTCGTGAGATAATGTGCAGACGACGGAAAACTGACAGCTTGACTGAAAGCATCGGTGGAAATAAGTGTTTGAATGTCTCGTTCTGTTAAAGCGGTATGTCAAAGAAATTGTGTTTAGAATCCTGTACAAAATTATTTAATTACTGCGACCGTTTTCTAGGTTATATTTTTGTTCTAGACTTCAAGGTGACTGGCATTTTCAGTCAAAGATGAATGCGTACCTTGTTTAAATAAATTTTCATTTAAAAATTCTCGTTTGATCATCATCATTTTTCCGCATCCAGTGATTTATTTATTTCCCATGGTATAATAATTCTCTCTCAAAAGCTGATTGTCGAGGATTATTTGCAGTAGTAGTAAAGGTTTCTGCAGTCTCAATAGGAAACTGAAATATGAAAGACTTATTAAAAAAGCGAGCGTCTATACACCTTACAGACGCCCCTGAGTCAAATAGACCCTGAAAACGTTCAAGGATAATAAAAAATTCATATAAGGTCTTAAATCATCGTTTTTTTACAAAAACCACCGGAACAATGCGGGCGAAAGTTTAGAAAAATATTTACGAAATCAAATAACTATTGACGTGCTTAAAAACATGCTAAGCTTTTAAGCGATCACAATGAACAAAAATGAATATGCTTAAGTTAACGCAGTCATAAGTCAACGCTCGTGTCGGTTTGTTTTTTGTTTTCCTCGTAAACAAATACAGTTCACTGGCGAAAAATCGGCGTTTACTATAAATAATAATACAATATAATTCATGTTTAAAATAGCAAGGAGTATCTAATACAAAAAAGTGAAAATTAAATTACAATTACTATGGTGACTGCTTTTCTTGACATTTGGCTTGCCGACCGCCGGCTACATCCAATAACTAGCATGATAAATAATAAATGAATAAATAAATAAAACAGCAGTTTTAAAAAATATTTTACAGCAGGATTATTCGTCGCGAAACGTGAATATTTTGACATTTAATATTAGGTGTTCACGGATCTTGCATTGTGATCGCGGATACGGTAAACAACTATGGTGAGAAATTGTTATCACTTCGCTTATTAGCACGTCGATAGTTATTTGTGATCGACAGTTAATGTCGACTCCACGCGACTGGATCCATACAGTCCACCTTCTTAGGAATGCTCTTCCGGAGCTTTTTATGTTTTTTGAATTATGAAAAATTATGAATTTTATACAGGGTGTTCTTTAAACCCTGTCACATCCGAAACCACGATGATCAGTATGGGCAAGAAGACATATTAGCATATTAAAACAAAAATTTAGAACAAAGATTTTTTTTTAAATAAAATATTAAAAAAAACAAATGGTTGCTTACTTCGGCAGGGGAAAAGTGAGGGGAGTGCGGCGCAGTATCAGACTCCCCCCTCCCCCTCCTTGTTTTTCCCCTACAGAAGTAAGCAACCATTTGCTATTTTTATATTTAATGTTTTAAAATTTTATTCGTTCAAAAAAAATATTTTAATGTGCCAATATGTCTTCTTTCTAATACTGATCATCGTGGTTTTGGATGTGACAGGGTTTAATGAACACCCTGTATTTGAACAATAACTTTGTAGTCATTCATTATAATAAAATAAATATTTGTTTTTACCCACTTTTTTTTATACCGACTGGTTTCAAAGCTGTACAAACTTCTTCCTATTCTATCCTATTTTATTCTTTCAGTAATATGCTACACATATGGAACTAATAAATCAAGTATTTTCAAAATTGTCTGGAATCGCATACATTCTTGATATAAATAACTCCCCAGAGGCTCGGGGTTCTACAAAAAATTTGACAACTCAAAATAGAGTTGATAATTTACTTTTATCATGTTTGGATTAAAGTTTTGAATCGACCCCAGTTTTACGATTTTCTTTCATCCCTTTCGTTTTTATGTTTCGGTCGGGGGGTGGGTGACTGCTGGTTACTGGGTGGGTAGTAAATAAATATTTTTACGACTGTGAATGTGGATGGCGTGTTAATTTATTATCAACCAACGAAATCATTCTGTGTGTGACTGTTTTTGGGGCCTTATTAAATATTTAAAATGCGTGTCTGAATGTCTGAATGCTAAAAATATGTAACTACCATTTTCCCCACACCCTATGGTGCATATGGGATTGTCTTTTTTAGTTTTTTTTTTAGAAAAACATATTTTTGCGTTCTTATGATTTTTATTTTTTTTATTATTTATTATATTTACGGCAATTACAAAAGTTACATGAAGAAACTGAACAAACATAACATAAAACTATGTAGCAAAGACAAACAAGGGCAATACAATAATGGTAGACAATATATTCATAAAAACTAAAGACATAAGACTACGATCTAAACCATGCAAATCCAACTTCATCCCACACTGTTTGATCCGCGAAGAAATCTATGAAAAGTTGCAATATCTATCCCAAAGAATTCCAAGTCGTGTGATGGATTGACTAATCTACACATTCTGGACATTGGGGCATAAAGACAAAAGTTGCTCTTGGATGATTTAATAAATAGCGGATTTTGAGTTCTGGTTAAACGGTTGGGAACATCAAAATAAATTTATTCCAACAGAGATGGGACATCACTTATGGCATTTAGTATTTTGAAAATGCATATAAGGTCCATCTCAGTTCTACGTCTCTTCAATGAAGACAGATTAAGAGATTGCTCTTTTTCAAAATAGAAATAATTACCCCTTTGTAATCCGAGCAACCATGCCACTTTTCTTGGAAAACGGTGTTGGACAGACTCGATATGGTAAATATGAGTCCTCTAGAATGGAGACCAAATAGGAGAAGCGTATTCTAGATGGGGTCGAACTAGTGAGCAATAAAGAGTTTTTATGGTATTAATATTGATGAATATAATTACATAATAGAGAAATATCAGTTTAAAAAAAAAAACATTTATAAAGTAATAAAGATCCATGAAATTCTGTCCAGTAAAAAATTTTTTTGGTAATTATTAGTAGCGTAAAAAGTATTTTTAAATTTGTAATTTTGAATTCCCGCGAAAACGGCCATTCCATTGGCCACGCCTCTAATACGTCACGATTCATCTTTATTTTTCATTGGCCATTTATTTTTTTCGAACTTTCACGAATCTTGACGTCACAGCAACCAAGGCCAAACAAGTCGCATTTTTCTAGCAACGTATTTTAATTAAATATCTTTTTTACATTCATGTATGAAAACAATTCTCCATATTAATTTTGAAAGCACAATTTATCATTCTTTTAAATATTTTTATCGGTATTCGTAGTATGTAATATTTCCATATTGATGCAGGTTTTTTTTTTACTGTACAATCTACTTTTTATTTTTTTATGTTAAAGCTGTTACTTTCCAAAAAAGAGACTAGCTCTCGTGCTTGGAGAGTGACTTACGCTATTTTATTTATTTAGTAATTTGAAGTTATATAATTTGGAATATAGGTACATGAGAAAAAAATATACGAAATTAAAGGAAAAACAGAAAATAATAATACAGGGATACTAATTAAAATAGAAAGCTGTTTTTACTCGGGTTCAAAAAATTTCTTTAAATTTACTTTCAATTTATTTACTGATACCTTTATTAGATTTCATTGGGGATATTATTGTAATTTTTATTCCTTCGAAAACAAAAATATTTTGACCATGACTTGTGCGGAATTTAGGAATTTTTGACATTATTTTGGTATCTGAGTGACTTATTCATCTTAGTGGTTTACCCAAATATTATTTTTATTTATTTATTTGACGGACTTATGCAGTCCATTCTAACAATGGTAAATACAATTTCTAATAATAAATACAGGCACTAATAAAATAAAATTCAATTAAATAAAATTAAAGCTAGGACAAAAATTATTACAGGAACATAATATAAAAATATAATATATGAACAATATATTATGCTCTCAGGAGTTCCAAAAAAAGTTTATCTGGAACGGTACATAAAAATAAATCATTAGTTTTACAATACATAATATCAGTTAATAATTTTCAAAATAGTAAGAAAACGCAATATTTTCCATTATTCACCTTCACCATTCCACCACCACCTTAACATTCACCATTCACCATAAAGGTTTCAGCTCCTTTACTTCACAAAAGTCAACAGATGGAAGAGTTGAGGAAATGTGGATGTTCAAACATGGGCAGAATGGTGAATGTTACACGGTGTGTAAAGTGGCCACTTAAACCAGCCAATGACAGGTCATAAGCCCTGTATATGCCTAGACTTCCATATTCCCTTCTCAAAAACGTTTTCCCTCTCTGTTGAAATAAATTTAAATATGAACAACTCCCTAGGGAGAGAGTCCAGCCGGTATGCAAGCATTTGGACATACTCAAACATTGTATAATATTTCTGATTAGATTCTCGAAAAACTGATTAGCAGCCAAAGGAAAAATGATTCTCGCACAGTGAGACGCATTATTTTGAAAGCAATTTTTTAATCCACTTTGTTATCTTCTATTTGTGTTACTTATTAATTTGAACAGTAAATATTAATGAAAATCCACCTAATTGCAAAATCAGTTTTTGCAACAAAAATAACAAAAGTTTCTTGGCTATTAGCATTCTATTTTACTTTTTTCTTTTCGTAGTTTATTTTTTTACTGTCGTAGGTACTTACTTTTGAATAACTTTGAACTATTTTATTTTCTTTGTTTTAAAAAACCATCTGGGATTGCTCCATATACAAAGTACAAAGATTAATTATTAAAGTAATTCTAAAGAAACCCTCAACATTCAATACGGAAGGTCTATATAAAATATTTAAGGTTCATACAGTAGACACTCTTTATAAAATAAATTCTATTTTACAAATATATAAAAAAGAATAAATAAAATAATTTGAGATGAATAAGCCACTCAGATACCAACATAATATTAAAATTCCTAAATTCCACACAAGTCATGGTCAAAATAGCTTTGTCTTCAAAGCTGTAAAAAATTATAGGTTCATACAGTAGACACTCTTTATAAAATAAATTCTATTTTACAAATATATAAAAAAGAAAAAAGAAAATAATTTGAGATGAATAAGCCACTCAGATACCAACATAATATTAAAATTCCTAAATTCCACACAAGTCATGGTCAAAATAGCTTTGTCTTCAAAGCTGTAAAAAATTATAATATTCTTCCCAATGAACTAAAAACTATTAAACATAATACTCGTATAATTTAAAGTAAATGTAAAGAAATTTTTTGAACACGTGTAAAAACTACATTTAATTTTAATTCGTGTGAATGTACTATTATTTTTTGTTTTTCTTTATATATCCTATGTTTTTATTTTTTCTCATGTACTCGTATTTAAAAATTGTATAAACTCTTATAATAAACAATATACAACTGCAACAGTGTCACTAAGTCACTCTCCAAGCACAAGAGTTAGTCTCTTTTGTGGAGAGTTGCAATGATAACATTTACTAGATGTGTAAATGAAGATCTTATATATCTATTATTATTATTATTATGGATAACTTATACAGCGCCATTTTCGTAACGAAATACCTCAAGGGCGCTTTACATAGTGATTCTTTTAAATTTGTAATTTAATTAAAATAATTTATTTTGTAACATTATTTTTGGTACGTGTACTTGTACACACACAAATCTGGATTTTCTCCCAAGGGGGAGTAGGTATATATTTTTATTTATATCCCTACAGAGATGAGGTAGAATTTTTTCAAATTCAGGATAATGGATATTCGAGCGTTTACAGGGCTTATGACCTGTCATTGGCTGGGTTAAGTGGTAATTTATTTTGTTGTCACATGCTACGGATTTATTCAAATGATTTAGAGAACAAGTGGGTTTTAAGTTTTTTCCGAAACATCACTTCACTTTCACAGCCTCGCACCTCTGCTGGGAGAGCCTTCCATGCCATAGAGCCTGCGACCGCAAATGCGCGTTCACTAAATTTAGTGCGCTGTTTGCGTAGAGGTAAAATAACTTTTCCTCTCGCCGTAGACGTAGCTGATCTAAGCGTTAGACGCCTGTCAGCTAGTTCATCTGGAATGCATAGTTCCCTTAGATATTCCGGAGCAGAGTTGTGAGTGCAGTGACTTATACGTAAGCCAACAGAGTTTGTATTCGACCCTCTGTGGAAAACGTAGCCTGTGTAGTTCCCGAAGTAGTGGAGTGATATGACTGAACTTAGAGATTCCGAAAATTAGTCTCGCTGCGGCATTTAGTACAGCCTGTAGGCGAGTCATTTTATTCATTGGTAGACCTGCGTAGATACCATTACTATAATCGACTCTAGACACTACAAACACATTTATTAATTGAGGGCGGCATCAACTAGCATTTTTTTGCGTATGCATTTAATCTGTCTCAGCTGGTAAAAGCATGAACTTATCGTTCTACTAATTTGAGCGTCAAGAGAAAGGTCAGAATTAAGGATGCCTCCCAGTAGTTTAACGGTGGGTAAAGCGGTACTTCTTACATCGGGTAGTGCCGTATCCTGGATCAAATTCTGTCGTCTGGCTGAAGCAATCCATAGCTGTTCCGTTTTAGATGGATTAAGTGCTAGTCTATTTTCAGCCATCCAGTTTCCTATTTCCTCAATGCATCCATTAATCAAATCAACAAGCACATTTCTCTCGCTCGGTTTACAATAAAAATAAATCTGCGTATCATCTGCATAGCAGTGAGACCACAATCCACATTCTTTGATAATATTCTCTATATCTTTGGTGTACAGAAGATAGAGGAGTGGTCCGAGTACTGATCCTCGGGGTACTCCAGTAGACACCTTAAAGTTGGGTGAGCTATTACCCTGGAACACAACTGCATATTCTCTTTCAGTAAGATAATGAATAGAACATAATATCATGTAGTTATACTGTTTAAGGGATCCTTTTGTAGAATTCCCGGAAAATGCAGCTACCGAAGAGTTATTTAGAGAAAATTAGGTCAACATCAATACATTACATTCTTATCTATATAGGGCGATTCATATCTCCCACTATTATATTTTCTCACACTACTTTGAATCTGATGCAACCACATTTGTTAAAGTGTAATGAAATTTTCCAATATCAAGCACTCGATTATATAGGTATAACCATGAATGCCATACATCAAAACATATGGAAGACTTCCAATAGGAAAAAAACAGATTCTCAAAGCTAATAATTGTTCCAGGGATTAAAATTTTACAATGGGTTCACTGAATAAAAAAAAATACATGGGAAGCTTAAAGGAACCATACAATTTTACATAAATTAATTTACAGAGAAATATAATTACAAAAATACATCTTAAAATTAAGCTATAACATGAATTGGAAAAAATGCCCACAAAGACTACAGCGTCTGAGCATGGGCCATTCGTTTTTTAATTATTAAAAAGTTTATAGCACGTATATATAGTATGATATGACCATGAAAAGAAAGAAAATAAAAATTAAAGAAAAACCAAAATAACATATGCTGATATTTCGAAAATATGATTTATTTGCAGTATGCATTTTTTTTTTTTTTTTTTTTAAAGAATGTGTCAATTAATAAATATATTTTTGGTACATTGGTATAAAATTTATTGTCATTCAATGCTTATATTAGTTCTTAATTTTCATGTTAATCACTAACTTAATAAAGAATATAAACGGTAATCGATGTGTTTTAATTGCATTTTAAATTATTTTTAATCGGTAGGTTTTTTTTTTAATATGATTTATTTAACTTGTTTTTATTTTGCCTTTTAATACTAGTTTCTTAATCCGACGTTTATTTCCCGCCGCATTTTTTTCATATAGTGTTTTTACTTCGATTTCCTTTCTTTTTTTTTTTAATATTGCTATTTTAAAACTTGCTTTATTTATTTATTTTACATAGACAAACAGTCGACAATGATATAATAACATTTAAAGATATGGTTTAAGGACATACCAGCGAAGTTTCTAAATAAAAATCATACATTGTGGTACAACAAAAGGTGTGTTTATGTGTTTTTAATATCCTGTATTCTAATTTCTCTTTTAACAGTTATTTTTTAAACTTATTTTAATATCCTGTCTAATTTCTTTTAATTTCCCGTCTTATTTCTTTTCATACTGCCTTTTTGAAAATTACTTTTAATATTGCTTTATTTTAATTACTCCTATTTTCTGCCTAATTTCTTTTAATATTGCATTTTTAACGTTGATTTTTTGGGATTTCTTTTAATATTGCTGTTTTAAAATTTTTAATTTTTAGTCCTCTAATTTATTCCCTTTTTAACCCACGTTTTTAACTGTAATTTTGTAATTACTTTTCTTTTTTAAACTTATTTTAATTTCCTGACATATTTTTTTAGAAATCTATTTTACAACTCATTTTAGTTTCCTGACTTCCAATTTATTTTTTTAAATTGTTTTTTTTCATAATTACTTTTAGTTATGTTTTTTTCCTTAAAAGATTTTTATTGTAAATTTAAAAATAGATTATTAATCACCGCGTACGTTAGCATATAATAAAATATGGGAACGTCGCTGGTTCATTAGAACTAAATTTTATTTTGTATATGTACCTCAAAATTATTTAAGGTGCCTCTATATTTCCTAAACAATAAACATTTTTTCAAATAAAAAATACAATCTTATACATTTTCATTCTTGCGAATGTCGGATTTCGTTTTTTCTTGCCAAAATTTTGTAAAGGGTTGACGTCAAATAAAAAAAATACGTATTTAACAATTTTATATACACACACACATGCGATAGAGTTTTTTTTACTGATCAAACAGTTTATTATAACATCACAAAATAACCGTAAAATCACTCTCCTGTAATGCTGTGTTTACAACATTGGGCCTTTTGGACCCAAGCCACAGATACACCAAACAATTTTGAGATTTTTCTGCTGTAAGAGTCTTATCCCATTATTATTTCTAATTATTTTTCCCTGGCCCGGTATACTAGCCCCTTGTAATTTCTTTAAAATTGAAATGGCTTTGTTTTTGCGCCCCCGGAGATTCCAATTAGCGTCTGCCGGTTTCTAATTGCCCTACTTTTCTCCTAATTACTCCAACTGGAATGATCTCGCTAAACGCGCCACTTTCCATAACTCAATTTACTGGCTACATTTATGGCTCGGCTCATTCTATGGCTAACTCAAGACACATCTGTGTGTCTATACTGTATAGGACAAAGACATTTGCACAATTTTACCTACGCTAGTTTGGACATGCAGAGCGAATGGGCAGCGAAAGAACGGCTAAAAAGATTTAAGATGCAAATTTTGATGGATGCAGAAATCGAGGAAGACCGAGAACGACATGGTATGACCAAATCCATCAAATACTTGAAGATGGACATGTCTAAAGTCGAAATAATAGGCGCACGTGCATAAGGAGATGTATGGATCTAAAGGAATCGAGGTCTGTATGCCAAAATAGAGTGATATTGCGTTCGTTCTACCCTCTCTGCCTGCTCCTACGGGGAAACGGCGTGATGGTTTGTTTGTTTGTTTGTTTTTGCGTATTATGGTCGAGATTTTACGGTACCTATACACGGTTTTTCGGGGTCAGACCGCGAAACTTCAGAGGAAAATTCCTCGCGGTAAGCTTTAAAAAAATCACAATAAAAAATTTCCAAAAAGGCATTTTAAAAAAAATTGATCTCAAAATGGAGTAAATCTTTAACTTCTCAGACTGAAGTTTCTAGGTCTGGCCCTGATAAACCGTAAATATATATCTATGCAATGTCTCGGAGCAGTCTCCTGCAATGGTCTCTTCCCTTAGACAAAATTTGGCCATCGAAACATTCTATCATTAGTTGATTCGGAAGAACTTGTGACGTAGTTCATTTTTATGAATTTTTCATGCATTTTCGAGAACTTTCGCCATGCAATTAAATGCTTTCAGTTTACAGCGCGTAAGAAACCATTTTTTATATCTAATTTTCTGTAGCTCTGAGCTTCCTCATCGGAATGTTAATGGCGAATCATCGGAACACAAATATAAATATTCATTTGTAGAATAAATAAAAACATCGATGCACGTATGTTATCGGGCATTTAAAAAAACATTTTTTAAATTTATTTTTTATTTTTTATTAATAAATTTCATAAAAGGTACATGTTTTTTAAAAATTCTATACAGATCTACTTTATTCATCTAGCAAATGTTTTCACTGTAACTCTCTAAAAAAGGGACTAACTCTTGTGCTTGGAGAGTGGCTTACACTGTTGTAGTTGTTTATTGTTTATTATAAGAGTTTAAATAATTTTAAATACGAGTACATGAGAAAAGAAAAAAAACATAGGATATATAAAGAAAAAACATAAAACAATAATACATTCATACGAATTAAAATTAAATGTAGTTTTTACACGTGTTCAAATTTTTTTTTTAGATTTACTTAAAATGTATTTATTGATATATAATTTTTAATAGTTTTTAGCTGTTTGGGAAGATTATTATATTTTTTTACAGCTTTGAAGACAAAGCTGTTTTGATCACGACTTGTGTGAAATTTAGGAATTTTAATATTATGTTGGTATCTGAGTGACTTATTCATCTCAAATTCTTTTTTTTTTTCTTTTTAAATTTGCATAATAGAATTTACTTTATAAAGAGTTTCTACTGTATGAACCTTAAATATTATATATTGACTTTCCGTGTTGAATGTTGAGGGTTTCATTAAAATTACTTTAATTATTAATCTTTGTACTATTTTAAGAGGGTTTAATATATTACCATATGACAATACCACATTGTAACAAAGATTGCACAATTGAGTAATAAGCTATTTATAAATTATTGAATTTTAAAATATTCCTTAATCTAATGAATATGTATATAAATTTTCCAATACGTTTAACTACTTCACTGATATGGTCTTTCCATTTTAAGTTTTGGTCTATGTATACACCAAGATATTTAATTTTATCTGTTGTATCAAGTACTGAACATGTAAAGCTCGGGTTTCCTAGGACAGCGGTGCCCGTATTTTAACGGCCGTAGTGAACATTAATGCGGTTGACAGCCGTCGTAACGGTGACTAGAGAGTGGTTTCCTATAAAAATGGTGTTGATAACACCGTTAAAAAATAAAACCACTCTCTAGTCACCACTACGACGGCTGTCCACCGCATCACCGTTCACTACGGCCGTTAAGATACGGGCACCGCTGTCCTAGGAAACCCTAGCTTAAGATCGCAGTGAGTTTTGTTGCAATTGCTTTGGTGAATAATTAATTTTACTACTGAATCTAAATTTGTTTTGTTAATAAAAAATGGGATGATTTTTGTCTTTTCCGTATTTAAAGATAATATATTTTTGTCTAACCGTAATTTCAATTTATTTATAACGTCATTAGCAACTAAATTTACCAAGTTCCAGTTAACTCCCTCAACTAAAACATTTTCCGATACATTGGGTATAGCAAATTGTAGAATACCGTACTGATTCTCGAAGCCATATAACCTTACATTTTAATTTGTCTCGTCACTTGGAAACACGACAATAATAATCTACGTACGTAAAAATCCTACAGTTCTGTGTGTAAAATTAATATCACCCGAACCCATTGGTGGTATTTTGGATCTTCTCTACCCCCCTAGAGCAGGGGTTCCCAACCTTTCTGTACTCTAGAGCACATTCTAAAATATCGGTAGGGTGGCGGGCACCACCTATTTTTAATCGACAAACTCCTTCCATAACTTCTAATTTTCCCATAATTTATTTTCTCGTATTCATAATTTATTAATTTATGTATATATATATATTATTTTCTTCATATAACGCTGAAATACGAACACCTTCAACTTTATTAACTATATTAAAAATTAATCTCAATGTCCCCTTTCGCGTGACAAGAAATAAGTATTTATTCCATCTGCCAGTCTGTAGCACTAACTATGCACAACACTATTTCCTCTGTCGTTCTTGCTCTAACCATAATGTTTTTTCTTCATCTGTAGGATAAAGTTGTTGGGTGTTTGGTTGGAGCTCCTACCCCAGTTAGAGATTGACAGAGAAGACACGAGGTTGGTGTTTAATGCGTATTTATTACATGGCGAATAAGATACAGCACTTGGTTGTGTAGCTCAAGGCGCGAGCGTAGCGGCGATGATGGGTTGAAATAACTGCACTTGAACTGCATGCTGGAGCTGTGCGATGTCGTCGAGCTGGTCTGACGTGAACTGGACAGTCTGACTGACGTTGGCTGCGTCCTCTGGTCTCTTTATAGACCATATTCCTTTGTAGTTCATTTCTTCATGGTAGGGACGATGTGAATGTACTGCAGGGCTACGATCCCGTCTTTACGTGCAATACTGCTAGACTTGCAATATAAATTGTATCGGGTTCGATAGAAAATGATGACATTGCATCGTCGGTCATTAGTCTACTTCAGGTGAACTAATTTAACACGTGTGTGTCATCGACTATGGACTATGGACCCTACACATATATTGATATATTTTACATGCCCCTTAATTTATTTAAAAATAAATTAAGACTTATTATTTCTGGCTGCGATACGATCCCACTTACTATTTAATGATGCACACACCTGAACACTTACTCCCACACTAATACACATAAACACACATCTACACTTACTCTCATACAAATACACATAAACACATCCTTTTGTTGTAACACAATTTAATAATATGTATGATTCTTATTTAGAAACTTTGCTGGTCTGTCATTAAACTGTATTTATAAAAAAAAGTTTTTATTTCATTGTCGACTGTTTGTTTCTTTAAAATAAATAAAATAAATGAAATAAAAGAAATAAATAAAATAAATTAAATAAAATTAAATAAATTAAATAAATTAAATAAATAAAAAAAATAAAATTAATTAAAAAAATATGGAAATTGACATTATTGCGACTTTAAGTATTATCTAAAACACTTAATTTGGTTGAATTGACCAAATCGTATTCGTTTCTTTCCGTTTTTGAAGCAGTTTTATACACTATTTGACCTTTAATCATGATCGTTAATCACGACGTTTATTTAATCATGACCATTATAAAAATCAAAGAAAAAAATTATCTTCAAATTAATCACTCTCTAGGGGGCAGAGAAGATCCAGAATACCACTCCTATCTCTTGACGCTCAAATAAGTAGAACGATAAGTTCATGCTTCTACCAGCTGAGACAAATTAAATGCATACGCAAAAATTTGCCGGTTGATGCCGCCCGTCAATTAATAAATGCGTTTGTAGTGTCTAGAGTCGATTATTGTAATGGTATCTATGCAGGTCTACCAATGAACAAAATGACTCGCCTACAATCTGTATTGAATGCCGCAGCGAGACTTATTTTCGGAATCTCTAAGTTCAGTCATATCACTCCACTACTTCGGGAACTACACTGGCTACGTTTTCCACAGAGGGTCGAATACAAACTCTGTTGGCTTATGTATAAGTCACTGCACAACTCTGCTCCGGAATATCTAAGGGAACTATGCATTCCAGATGAACTAGCTGACAGGCGTCTCACGCTTAGATCAGCTACGTCTACGGCGAGAGGAAAGTTATTATACCTCTACGCAAACAGCGCACTAAATTTAGTGAACGCGCATTTGCGGTCGCAGGCCCTATGGCATGGAATGCTCTCCCAGCAGAGGTGCGAGGCTGTGAAAGTGAAGTGATGTTTCGGAAAAAACTTAAAACCCACTTGTTCTCTAAATCATTTGAATAAATCCGTGGCATGTGACAACAAAATAAATTGTTTTAATTAAATTATAAATTTAAAAGCTTCAATTAAATTAATTTAACAATAGAATCACTATGTAAAGCGCCCTTGAGGTATTTTATTATGAAAATGGCGCTTTATAAGTTATCCATAATAATAATAATAATAACTCCTGGGCCGCGATTATGAATGGCTATCTTCATCGGTATATACTGTGACGGTATAAACTAATATCGATATTTATGTACGAAAGTGTGCATATTTGTATAAAAATTCAAAGTATCTTCGTCGATAACCGGTAATTGAACATGTTTAGAAAACAAAATTGTAAACATATTCTATTTGTCATAAAGAAAACTTTATTTTATTTTGTAGATCAAATTGAAGATAAATAAATGAACCTCTTATCAGAATACGTACCCAGGGCCCCGATTACAATGGGAAGTTAACAAAGTTATCAGAGTTATCGACTCTCTATAAAGAAAAATCTATATTTGTGTACAAAAATGAGTATATTTGCATGAACATTTATATCTTCATCGGTAACCTATAATTGAACATGTTTAAAAGAAAAAAATGTATGCTTATTCTGCTTTTCATACAGAAAACTTAATTTTACTTTGTAGATAAAATAGAAGATAAATTTTAACTTCTTATCAGAATACGTTCCCCGGGGTGTTATTCTAAATCATCTCGCGGGGGTAGAGAGTGGTTGATTTATAGTCTTTATTCAATAAAGTATACATGTTATTACGATGTTAATTCATTATAAAAATAAAAACATACAGTATTAAAGCATATTTGTCCTAAAAAACTATAAATAATAGTTTGTCATCGGATGAAATAATTCAATTAGATGAATCTCACCCGCATAAATAAATGTTTCATCTCTTAAACTTCACAAACATCAACATATGAAAGAATTGAAGCAATATATATGTTCAAATTTGGGCAGAATGGTGAATGTTACACAGTGTGTAAAGTGGCCACTTAAACCAGCCAACGACAGGTCATTAGCCCTGAAAATGCCCTGTAGTTGATGTGGACTTCTACATTACCTTCTCTAAAACGGTCTTCGTCTCTGTTGTAATATGTTAATATTAACAGCTCCCGGAAGTTGAATCCAGTCCTTGTCTACAAAATTTTGACGAACTCAAAATATTGAAAATAAATAAATGTTATAATGCTGTGTATAATCAGATGTTTATTACATTGATAAAGTGTTCAGTTTCGTGTTAATTAAAAATGTGGTAATTAATGTAATGAGTAATATGAAATAAGTGAATATATTAGAATATTAATGAAGTGAGAAGTAGCTGATGATGGAAACATGACGTGTTGGGAAACTGTCAGCATATTGGCTCCGTGTGCACTGCTTGCCTCTTCGGAGCCTAGTCATGTAAGTAAAATACGATATAAATTTATATATTGAAATTCATTTGCATACATATTTGTACATTGACGGGTTTATTGCCAAACGGCAATTTCTTTTAAAAAATCATTAAAATAAGAGGTGTTATTTTTGGGTGTTAACATAACTCGTGTCCGTTTTTTTTTCAAATGTAGAGTACATGAGGACATAACAAATAAAATACAACAAATTAGATAATAATGTATTCTCCTTCATTATTCTATAACAAATTAGTCAATAATGTATTCTCGTTCATTATTTTACAACAAATTAGTCAATAATATATTCTCCTTCAATATTTTACAACAAATTAGTCAATAATGTATTCTCCTTCATTATTTTACAACAAATTAATCAATAGTGTATTCTCCTTCATTATTTTACAACAAATTAGTCAATAATATATTCTCCTCCAATATTTTACAACAAATTAGTCAATAATGTATTCTCCTTCATTATTTTACAACAAATTAGTCAATAATTTATTCTCCTCCATTATTTTACAACAAATTAGTCAATAATTCATAGTATCTTTACCGTGTACTGCGCTAATATCGCGAGCAGCTTTGGCAGCTTTATTGCCTCGATTGAACGCGAACAGAAAAGGTGTCGAAAATGCTCACTTTCGTCTACTTGACATTACATTTCTAAGGCTTGTAATCAAATAAAATAATAAATATATGTAATGAAAAGGCAACCGCAATATCTTGTAGAGCAGAAAATTTTATTTCTTTGTAATAATACTCTACCCGCTTAAAAGAGTCGCTTATATGGACAAAAACCATTCAATGATTATTAATCACGAAGTTAGCCACAGTGTACAGCAATACGACAAGCCGTAGGTCGAGAATCGCAAGCTTAAACCGAAAACTCCCGTTCTACGTTTTTTGTTAAACCAAAAAACATTTTTTTAAACGCTTTTTGTTCTACGCAATAGAGCGAATAAGCGGGCGAATAGGCAAATGGGGCCCTCAGTAATTATTTATTTATTCATTTTTTCACAACAATAACATATACAGGGTGCTCTTCAAACCCTGTCACATCCGAAAGCACTATGCTCAGTATGAGCAAGAAAACATATTGGTACATTAAAGTAACTTTTTAGAAACACTAAAATCTTAAAAAATAAAAAACAAATGGTTGCTTACTTCTACAGGGGAGAAACTAGGGGGGGAGGGGGGAGTCTGATACACCGTCAACCGTACGTCCGCGCCTTCCTCGCTTCTCCCCTGCAGAAGTAAGCAACCATCTGTTTTTTTAAATATTTTATTTTAAAAAAATTCTTCGTTTTAAATATTTAATTAAATTTGCTAATATGTCTTCTTGCCCATACTGATTATCGTGGT
This sequence comes from Micrasema longulum, assembly GCF_059751315.1. Lineage (NCBI taxonomy): Eukaryota > Metazoa > Arthropoda > Insecta > Trichoptera > Brachycentridae > Micrasema > Micrasema longulum. The sequence continues at coordinate 41,016 of NW_028277946.1, read as the reverse complement.
ATCGGATGTGACAGGGCTTAAAGAACACCCTGTACAATATACTTTTTAAAACTATTTTTTCATGTGATAATAAACAAAGAAGACTTGATATACAGAGAGAGATACGTAACAAAATGTACAGTAAGTTTTAGACACTACGTATATATCTTTGTTGCGAACTCCTGGATTTAATGAATATTAACATACCAACACGTTAAACTGGACGAAATAGTCTATATTATTGTCGCACTTCTCAAACTAACTATCATTGTCACTCACCAATACCGCGTATGCACAGACTAGGAAACGAATGTACCTCTCATATCGACATTTTAAACTCGAGTCTCTGTGAATTCAAATCATCTCTTTGTAAATATTTTATGATGTTCTATAGTGACAATTGACGAATTATTTACAAAAGCTACTTATGATTATAATCTGGTGTTTATTCATTATATATTTTTTATATCTTTTGTATGCTGACATACATACATATGTACATATTTTTCTTTTTTTTTTCTTCTCTTTTTATACCCATGTTTCAAAGTTTTTAATTTTTGTGCATCTAACTTCTGCCGTATAATAAATAAATATTTAATTCATGTCCACCTATACATTAACATATTACAACAGAGATGAATAACATTTTAGAGAAGGTAATATAGAAGTCTAGGCATCCACAGGGCTTAATAATAATAATTATTATGGATAACTTATATAGCGCCATTTTCGTAATATAATACCTCAAGGGCGCTTTACAAAGTGATTATATAAAGATATAATTTTATTTTTTTAATTTAAGAAAAATAATGTACTTTTTCATATTACTTTTCCACCTTATGACCTATAATATATATAATTCAGATAGCGGGTTGTGGTCCCGTGGTAGTATTGTGGACTCACGGGACAAAGGTCCTAGGTTCGAATCCCACTCTACCACAACTCGATATCCATTTTTCCAGCACAAGTTATTTACGACTTTTAGGAAATGGTCTGAAAATTTAAATATTCGAGTAAATAATAAGAACTCAAGTATTTCTCTTTTACAAATAATAATAATTGGCTGGTTTAAGTGGCCACATTACACACTGTGTAACATTCACCATTCTGCCCATATTTAAACATCTGTATTCCTTCAATTCTTTCATCTGTTGATGTTTGTGAAGATAAAGAGGGTAGGTTCAGGCGTTGCCTAGTATGTAGGTAAAATAATTTAATTAGATGACTCTCACCCGCATAAATAAAGGTTTCAGCTTTTTATCATCACAAACATCAACAGATGAAAGAATTGAAGGAATATAAGTCGACGATGTATGCAAGAAAAGCGATTTGCTTATGAATGTTGATAAATCGAAAGTGATGGTTTTTGAAAGGGATGAAAATATAACTAAATGTGAGATCAGCGTGAACGGAGATATTTTGAATCAGGTAGAAGAATTTGTGTACCTGGGTAGTATGTTTACTAGGGACGGAAAGGCCGAGAAAGATATTCAAAGGAGGGTGAGTGCCGGGAACAGGTTGAACGGTGCACTAAAATCTACTTGCAAATAAATGTTTATCGCAGGAGTCTAAACTAGCAGTTCACAACGGAGTTCTAGTTCCAACTGTAATGTATGGGAGCGAAGTATGGAATCGGAAAAATAATGATGAAAATAGGTTGAATGCTGTCGAAATGCGATCCCTCAGGTGAATGTGTGGTAAAACGATGTATGATAGGTGCACAAATGTCGAGATCCGTGAAGTGTGTAAGGCTGAGACCATGCATTATTGACAGAATAAAGAAAGGGGTGCTGCGTTGGTTTGGACATGTAGAGCGAATGGACAGCGAAAGAACGGCTAAAAGGATCTACGATGCAAATGTTGATGGATGCAGAAAACGAGGAAGACCGAGAAAGACATGGCACGATCAAGTCCATCAAATACTTGAAGATGGACATGTCAAAAGTAGGAATAATCGGCGTGCGTGCATGAGAAGATGTATGAATGTAGAGGAAGCGAGGTCTGTATGCCAAGATAGAGTGTTATGGCGTTCTATTCTCTCTGCCTACCCCTACGGGGAAACGGCGTGATGGTTTGTTGTTGTTGTTGTTGTAGATATAGTGTTATACTTGTTTTACTGTTTATGCTATGATACATCGCCTCTGTTACTTCAATACTGTTTATATTTAAACCCTTTATTTATTGTTAATTTGCTGCATACCTATGTTATAATTTCTTATTTAATTTTTCTTTATTATTTCCTTATTTTCTGCTGATTTTACTTCATGTATATTTTTTATACTGTGTACAGGTGTTTTGTTTCATTATAATTGTTTTTCACTATTATTTTATACTTTGTCAAAGGCGTAAGCCGTCGAAATAAATAAATAAATAAATTTGGGCAGAATGGTGAATGTTACACAGTGTGTAAAGTGGCCACTTAAATCAGCCAATGACAGGTCATTAGCCCTGTGGATGCCTAGACTTCTATACTACGTTCTTGAAAATGTTATTTGTCTCTGTTGTAATATGTTAATATAAACAGCTCCCTAGGGAGTAGAATCCAGTCCTTGTCTACATAAGGTTGGATGAACTCAAAAAAATGTTTATTAATATTTACTGGTTTAGTTTTTATTATTATGTTGTATGCATAAATTGTATGGCGGCCTCCGTGGTGTAGTGGTCAAGACGCTTGACTCACGCACGGAAGGTTCCGGGTTCGATTCCCGGTGAGAACACAAAAATTAAAAATATGATTTTTCTCAAGCCTGTTTTTTCTGTAATGTAATTCACCACTGTAATTGGGCCTCCTGGCCTGTTGTGGTGCAAAAAAAATGAAATGAAATTAAAAAAAAAAAAAAAAAATCTACAAAAATCATATTTTTCCTTGATCTCCAAACCTTTGACTTGCGATTTCTCAAAATGTCGTTTTTTGGGTTAGTGGCTTTTACCTGAACGGCTACGATGTGACTTCCATCTTTATTGTACGTATATTCCGATTTCTACCCTTGTTAAGCAGCTTTCAACCCCGGGTAATTAAAATCACCTTAATTATTTTTAAATAACCCTTATCCTGTCAATTTTTCTGACCGATAATTAAGCGCCCGCATCGTTTTAAAATGTAAGAAGAGGACATTGAAAGTGAAAACTAATGGGTTTATGATATTGCAATTATAACATATGTATTATGTGTAAAATTTTGGCATGAATAATACTTTGTAGATACCGAGAATCGCTTTATTACTTTCTTCGTACTTAAATTTTCCAAAACAGGGTGAGTTTTACAATGGGAAGTTAACAGAATTACCCTAAATAAATTGTCTGTAAAATAAAATCTAATATTTTTAATTAAATTCCAGAAAATGTATAAGATTATTTGTGTATGGGAAGTATGTTTTCAAGATATGAAATATGTTAAAAGAGGAGTGAATTCGTGCAACAAAATGAACTAACAAAATTAATTGTATTATTTGTTAATATTCATTATTTTTTTATTAAATTGACGCACCTAATGGTGCATAGGGCACTGCATCGGTACACCAATTGCATCGTATCATGCTCATTTTTGTAACATGAAGGTAAGATGATCAGTCTTACGCTTCAGGTACCAATCCAGGGACTATGGAATATTCTAGTTTAAAACACCCTTTATTATTTATATTTCATATCAACTCTTTATATTTATTTATTTGACTGACTTATGCAGTCCATTCTAACGATGGTAAATACAATTTCTTATAATAAATACAGGTACTAATCAAATAAAATACAACTAAATAAAATTAAAGCTAGGACAAAAAAATAACTACCTCAAGACAAGATCCGGTCTCTCATAGTGATTTTTTAAATCTATAAAGACTTACACCAAAAAAGTCCAGATCTTGTTTCGAGTTTACAATACGGCACAATCGGGGCATTGGTGCATGCAAGCCATAGTTTGTGCCGTGTTGATCAAGGAACAATTCATTATTATTTCGCAACCGGCGGTTTGAAACATTGAATGCCACTTGTTCCAGTAGCGATGGTACATCAATGAAGCCATTCGGTAAATTAAACATAACTATGGAGTCAATGTTATTTCTACGTTTTTGTAGATGTAGTCTATCATAGTGATTTTTTAAATCTATAAAGACTTACACCAAAAAAGTCCAGATCTTGTTTCGAGTTTACAATACGGCACAATCGGGGCATTGGTGCATGCAAGCCATAGTTTGTGCTGTGTTGATCAAGGAACAATTCATTATTATTTCGCAACCGGCGGTTTGAAACATTGAATGCCACTTGTTCCAGTAGCGATGGTACATCAATGAAGCCATTCGGTAAATTAAACATAACTATGGAGTCAATGTTATTTCTACCTTTTTGTAGACTTGAGATTAGTTTATTAGATACATAATTATTACAAGTGCGTATTGACTTCGGTAGTCAGATGGCAGAAGGGACCATCTGTGTTTTTGTCTATGTTTTAGTTTTCAAAAGTTTTAATTAATATTTCAGTAAATACACGCAGCAAAAAAATAAAAAATTCAGCGTCATTTAGAATGGTAATTTATTATTGAAAAGCAACACTAAAATACTTTGGTTTGTGGATCAAAGTCTTGAAATTGAGACGTATTTCGGCTCTCTTGAACATTTTTGAAAAATACAGATGCTTCCTTCTGCCATCTGACTACCGACTTATACCATAAAACGCTTGAATTTTGATTTTGTCGCTGTCACGTAAAAGCCCTCTGGGCTAATACAATAAATAAATATATGGACTATCAAACAACGACAAAAAAACACTTTTTTATTTTACGTATCGTGTTACAGGAGCGGGGTCATGATTTTTTAAAGTTTGGGAATTTTCAAATTACTCTGCCGGTGACTTAACAAGTTCTTGTCGATGAGTTATCCTGATTGGTGATCTGGCTTTCCGGAAACCGGAAATCTATCACAACATCCATCAACACATAAAAATATTGAGAGAAGCAGATATTTAATTAATTTTCATATTACATTTAGTATGGTAATAAAACTCTCAAATATTTAGTACCTAGCATTTTTTATTTATTGCCGAAAGAACTTAAATTTAACTCACATTGCACCTAACAAGAGCAAAATAAGAGATTAGCTACTTGATCAAAAGTTTATATATGAATAGTAGCTTATGTGTAATTTTTTTAATTTTTCATATATTTCCTTGTATTTAAAAAATAAATTTATATATTATTATTTATATCTACATGTATATTCTGATCTTTCCGGGTGTAAATTTATATATGTTATTCATTGTTTTTATAAATGTAAATAATATTATATAAAGTAGTATAAATATAATCTCCACCAATAAGCTATAGAAAGTGGCTCGGTGGGATTTTAGTTTTAGTAAAAATATAACAATTTAAATTTTAAACTACTACTATTACCATCACGCCGTTTCTCCGTAGGGGTAGGCAGAGAGAATGGACCGCCACAAACGTCTATCCTGTCATATATTCCTAGCTTCTTCCACATTCATACATCTTGTCATACATGCCCTTCGGTTCTGTCTGCTTTTGACATGACCAGACTTGTTTATCTGATCATGCCACGTCTTCCTTGGTCGTCCTCGTCTCACGTTACCGTTTAATTTCGCCAGATATACTTGTTTTACCATTCTTTCGTCGTCCATTCGTTCTACGTAACCAAACCATCTCAGATTAATCTTATCAATTATACTTGACTCAGATTTAAACTAAAGACGGACATGTCAAAAGCCGGAATAATCAGCGCGCGTGCATGAGATGATGTATGAATGTAGAGGAAGCGAGGTCCGTATGTAAAGACAGAGATATGGCGTCGTTTGTCTGGCAAACCCGCTAACTTCTGGACCACGAGGTTGTAGTAAAAACAAACAAACAGACCATCACGACTTTTCTCCGTAAGGGTAGGCAGAGTGGACAGAACGTCACATCTATCTATCTATCTTTGCTTACATATCTCGCTTCCTCTACATTCATACATCTTCTCATGCACGCGCGCCGATTATTCCGACTTTTAACACGTCCATCTTCAAGTATTTGTAGGATTCGATCATGCCATGTCTTTTTGGGTCTTCCTCTATTTGTGCATCCAGAAAAACCAAAAATCATTTTTTAATATTGTAAATGGGGGCTAAGCTTCATACCGTCCATGCGCTCTGTAGCTGCAAGACATGATGTAATCCAGCTCCTATCTGTTATTAAATTAAAGTATAATTGAAAACGAGGAACTAAAATTCCAACCGCGCTATGTAGCTGCAAGCGTGTTGGCATATTTACTGTTCAGCGCTCCTGAGGCGATTTTCAATAAATGGCGCTATATAAATTATCAACAATAATAATAAAATACCCATACTGGAACATAGATCGGTCACTACGCGGTGGATTTTATATTTTGCGTTTTGATAGATTTTTTTCCTATTAATTTCATTATTCACCTGGAAGTACTTTAAGTGCCATTTTGCCGTGCTTTGTGAAACAATATTAATGACAAATTAATGTGGTTACTAATTTAACGTGGTAACGGTGGTAATTCGGTGAATCATGCTAATTTGTCCTTTAACGACCTATCCTAATTGAAAGGTCCCGGGGATTTTCAAAACACAAGGATAAAGCTTTATTGCTGGGGTTTCGAGAAAGGGATTATCCACCTTAAAAATTATTAAATAATTTATTTCAACATTATTCTTGGGGTAGTAAGGGTGACCATAATTCTTCGCCGCCAAATCGGACATATGTGACTGGTACAAAATAAATCTTCCAAACCTTCGCAAAAAAACACGCACTTCTTTAACGCTCGTGTGGTTATGATGTCACATAAATCTGCAAAGAATACAAAACATGATATAGCTATCCTTTTTTCTTAAAAAATACAGTCATATTTTATTTATTAAGGAAAGGCAACAGTTGTTATATAAGAATACAAAATATAAAAAATAGTACCTACATCAGTTAAAGATTTTCACAAATATAATGAGAGAACATGTTACACAGTAAAGCGAAAAATAATATATTATATAAGACGTGAGAAAAAAAAAGAGCTCGTAAGAAGGTTAAGGGATGAGGAAATAGAGTGGAGGAGTGGAGGAGAGGGATTTTCATAATAAAGTTGACCAATTTAACATTTTGATATAATAAAATAAACAAATTTAAAGGAACATAAACTTATTACACGCTGACAAATGTTTCATTTTACAGTGTTTCAAAAAGTTTTTTTTTGAAGTCACAAAATTTTGTGTTAAAAATATCTAAATGGGGACAAAGTAAATTTAATTTGGAGCAGCTACGATAAATAAACGAGTTTGAACATATTTTTTTAGGCAATAATAATAAAAAAAAAGAATTTGTCGTGTTGACTTTACAAGACAATTGATTGGAATACGCTCCAAGAGATATGGACTATCAATGAAATTGTTTATATTAAGCTATAACAGGCTTAAATTGCATTCTTATTTTTATATGGAAAATTTATTACTAAACAGTCTGCTTCGTAGTCTCAATAGTGGGGATTGGTTTGCAGCAAAGTCCTGCATCTCGTCTTCCACTGCTCTCTATTCTCTGCAGCCCTCTTCAGCCCAACATATGAGGAGCAGTTCAAGTCCTCGCACACTTGTTCTTAATTCTCCTGTCGGGGGCGCCCTCTGTGATTTGTCCCCTCAGCCAATCCCTCTATTATGTCATGCAGGAGACTCTCATGGCGAATAATGTGGCCGATCTATTGGCCATTAAACAGCATAAATATATACATGTTATTTTTTGTGTTTGAATACCTGTATTTCAAAATATCTAGTATATTGCTTAAAACACGATATTTTAAAACATTTAAGTTTGTAAGTGAAAATTCTTGGTGGAAGTTCATTTTAATTTATTATATAAATAAATGACGAGTGATACTTTAATCCACAAATTTGGAATCTCGCTTTCGCGACATCTTCGAGACTGGTCTCGTCTTGTCTTCGAGACTGGTTCGAGGCTGGCCACCAGCCTCGAAGATGTCGCGAAAGCGATGAAACCAGTCACTGGATATTTTAGTATACGTAGAATACAAAATTTGATGTATCTTTCGTATTTTCTAAGAAAATGAAATCATTTTTAGCTATAACAGGCCTAAATTTATAATTATTTTTATAAATTATGAAAAATAGATTATTATTAACAGTATGTTTGTTAAATTTGCACGTTTAAATACCAGTATTTTACAATGTATCGCATTTTGCTTAATGTTACACGATCTTACAGCGCCGTAAAGGATTTTTTTAGTATAGTCTTTTGAGAGTAAATATTTAAGGCTTTGGTCTGATAACAAGTAAGGAAATCATACGATTTGCCCATTTTTAAACGCCGCTCTTTTTAAATCGCGCCAGTAAAAAACGTTAATTAATTTTACGTAAAAACTCAGCCAGTAATTAGTTCCGTCAAGGTATTTTTGATAAAAAAATATACTTAAAAAGTTCATAAAACTATAATAAAATTACCCTTTTCCCGAAAGATTACGCCTCTTGAAATTTAGACTTAACTTAGGTAAAGACGAAGTATTTAAGTAAAATTGCTTCTAATGATATGAAGATAAAAGATTTAATAAAAAAGTCATCGAAGCAAAACATATTTTTCTATTCTATAAGAAATGCAAGCATTTTAAATCACACAAATTGTATAGTATTTATCTTAAATTATTGGTTAAATTATGCCTTCAATAATCTTTTTAAAAAAATGTTAAAATATTTTAGTTTAAACCCTTTTTATAGAATGAGATTCTTGGTAACAAAAAGTCTACGAGGTATGCAAGAAAAGCGATTTGCTTATGAATGTTGATAAATCGAAAGTGATGGTTTTTGAAAGGGATGAAAATATAACTAAATGTGAGATCAGCGTGAACGGAGATATTCTGAATCAGGTAGAAGAATTTGTGTACCTGGGAAGTATGTTTACTAGGGACGGAAAGGCCGATAAAGATATTGAAAGGAGGGTGAGTGCCGGGAACAGGGTGAACGGTGCACTAAAATCTACTTTGGCAAACAAATGTTTATCGCAGGAGGCTAAACTAGCAGTTCACAACGGAGTTCTAGTTCCAACTCTTATGTATGGGAGCGAAGTATGGAATTGGAAAAATAATGATGAAAGTAGGTTGAATGCTGTCGAAATGCGATCCTTCAGGCAAATGTGTGGTAAAACGATGTATGATAGGTGCACAAATGTCGAGATTCGTGAAGTGTGTAAGGCTGAGACCATGCATTATTGACAGAATAAAGAAAGGGGTGCTGCGTTGGTTTGGACATGTAGAGCGAATGGACAGCGAAAGAACGGCTAAAAGGATCTACGATGCAAATGTTGATGGATGCAGAAAACGAGGAAGACCGAGAAAGACATGGCACGATCAAGTCCATCAAATACTTGAAGATGGACATGTCAAAAGTAGGAATAATCGGCGTGCGTGCATGAGAAGATGTATGAATGTAGAGGAAGCGAGGTCTGTATGCCAAGATAGAGTGTTATGGCGTTCTATTCTCTCTGCCTACCCCTACGGGGAAACGGCGTGATGGTTTGTTGTTGTTGTTGTTGTAGATATAGTGTTATACTTGTTTTACTGTTTATGCTATGATACATCGCCTCTGTTACTTCAATACTGTTTATATTTAAACCCTTTATTTATTGTTAATTTGCTGCATACCTATGTTATAATTTCTTATTTAATTTTTCTTTATTATTTCCTTATTTTCTGCTGATTTTACTTCATGTATATTTTTTATACTGTGTACAGGTGTTTTGTTTCATTATAATTGTTTTTCACTATTTTTTTATACTTTGTCAAAGGCGTAAGCCGTCGAAATAAATAAATAAATAAATTTGGGCAGAATGGTGAATGTTACACAGTGTGTAAAGTGGCCACTTAAATCAGCCAATGACAGGTCATTAGCCCTGTGGATGCCTAGACTTCTATACTACGTTCTTGAAAATGTTATTTGTCTCTGTTGTAATATGTTAATATAAACAGCTCCCTAGGGAGTAGAATCCAGTCCTTGTCTACATAAGGTTGGATGAACTCAAAAAAATGTTTATTAATATTTACTGGTTTAGTTTTTATTATTATGTTGTATGCATAAATTGTATGGCGGCCTCCGTGGTGTAGTGGTCAAGACGCTTGACTCACGCACGGAAGGTTCCGGGTTCGATTCCCGGTGAGAACACAAAAATTAAAAATATGATTTTTCTCAAGCCTGTTTTTTCTGTAATGTAATTCACCACTGTAATTGGGCCTCCTGGCCTGTTGTGGTGCAAAAAAAATGAAATGAAATTAAAAAAAAAAAAAAAAATCTACAAAAATCATATTATTAAGAAAGAGATTAGCTACTTGATCAAAAGTTTATATATGAATAGTAGCTTATGTGTAATTTTTTTAATTTTTCATATATTTCCTTGTATTTAAAAAATAAATTTATATATTATTATTTATATCTACATGTATATTCTGATCTTTCCGGGTGTAAATTTATATATGTTATTCATTGTTTTTATAAATGTAAATAATATTATATAAAGTAGTATAAATATAATCTCCACCAATAAGCTATAGAAAGTGGCTCGGTGGGATTTTAGTTTTAGTAAAAATATAACAATTTAAATTTTAAACTACTACTATTACCATCACGCCGTTTCTCCGTAGGGGTAGGCAGAGAGAATGGACCGCCACAAACGTCTATCCTGTCATATATTCCTAGCTTCTTCCACATTCATACATCTTGTCATACATGCCCTTCGGTTCTGTCTGCTTTTGACATGACCAGACTTGTTTATCTGATCATGCCACGTCTTCCTTGGTCGTCCTCGTCTCACGTTACCGTTTAATTTCGCCAGATATACTTGTTTTACCATTCTTTCGTCGTCCATTCGTTCTACGTAACCAAACCATCTCAGATTAATCTTATCAATTATACTTGACTCAGATTTAAACTAAAGACGGACATGTCAAAAGCCGGAATAATCAGCGCGCGTGCATGAGATGATGTATGAATGTAGAGGAAGCGAGGTCCGTATGTAAAGACAGAGATATGGCGTCGTTTGTCTGGCAAACCCGCTAACTTCTGGACCACGAGGTTGTAGTAAAAACAAACAAACAGACCATCACGACTTTTCTCCGTAAGGGTAGGCAGAGTGGACAGAACGTCACATCTATCTATCTATCTTTGCTTACATATCTCGCTTCCTCTACATTCATACATCTTCTCATGCACGCGCGCCGATTATTCCGACTTTTAACACGTCCATCTTCAAGTATTTGTAGGATTCGATCATGCCATGTCTTTTTGGGTCTTCCTCTATTTGTGCATCCAGAAAAACCAAAAATCATTTTTTAATATTGTAAATGGGGGCTAAGCTTCATACCGTCCATGCGCTCTGTAGCTGCAAGACATGATGTAATCCAGCTCCTATCTGTTATTAAATTAAAGTATAATTGAAAACGAGGAACTAAAATTCCAACCGCGCTATGTAGCTGCAAGCGTGTTGGCATATTTACTGTTCAGCGCTCCTGAGGCGATTTTCAATAAATGGCGCTATATAAATTATCAACAATAATAATAAAATACCCATACTGGAACATAGATCGGTCACTACGCGGTGGATTTTATATTTTGCGTTTTGATAGATTTTTTTCCTATTAATTTCATTATTCACCTGGAAGTACTTTAAGTGCCATTTTGCCGTGCTTTGTGAAACAATATTAATGACAAATTAATGTGGTTACTAATTTAACGTGGTAACGGTGGTAATTCGGTGAATCATGCTAATTTGTCCTTTAACGACCTATCCTAATTGAAAGGTCCCGGGGATTTTCAAAACACAAGGATAAAGCTTTATTGCTGGGGTTTCGAGAAAGGGATTATCCACCTTAAAAATTATTAAATAATTTATTTCAACATTATTCTTGGGGTAGTAAGGGTGACCATAATTCTTCGCCGCCAAATCGGACATATGTGACTGGTACAAAATAAATCTTCCAAACCTTCGCAAAAAAACACGCACTTCTTTAACGCTCGTGTGGTTATGATGTCACATAAATCTGCAAAGAATACAAAACATGATATAGCTATCCTTTTTTCTTAAAAAATACAGTCATATTTTATTTATTAAGGAAAGGCAACAGTTGTTATATAAGAATACAAAATATAAAAAATAGTACCTACATCAGTTAAAGATTTTCACAAATATAATGAGAGAACATGTTACACAGTAAAGCGAAAAATAATATATTATATAAGACGTGAGAAAAAAAAAGAGCTCGTAAGAAGGTTAAGGGATGAGGAAATAGAGTGGAGGAGTGGAGGAGAGGGATTTTCATAATAAAGTTGACCAATTTAACATTTTGATATAATAAAATAAACAAATTTAAAGGAACATAAACTTATTACACGCTGACAAATGTTTCATTTTACAGTGTTTCAAAAAGTTTTTTTTGAAGTCACAAAATTTTGTGTTAAAAATATCTAAATGGGGACAAAGTAAATTTAATTTGGAGCAGCTACGATAAATAAACGAGTTTGAACATATTTTTTTAGGCAATAATAATAAAAAAAAAGAATTTGTCGTGTTGACTTTACAAGACAATTGATTGGAATACGCTCCAAGAGATATGGACTATCAATGAAATTGTTTATATTAAGCTATAACAGGCTTAAATTGCATTCTTATTTTTATATGGAAAATTTATTACTAAACAGTCTGCTTCGTAGTCTCAATAGTGGGGATTGGTTTGCAGCAAAGTCCTGCATCTCGTCTTCCACTGCTCTCTATTCTCTGCAGCCCTCTTCAGCCCAACATATGAGGAGCAGTTCAAGTCCTCGCACACTTGTTCTTAATTCTCCTGTCGGGGGCGCCCTCTGTGATTTGTCCCCTCAGCCAATCCCTCTATTATGTCATGCAGGAGACTCTCATGGCGAATAATGTGGCCGATCTATTGGCCATTAAACAGCATAAATATATACATGTTATTTTTTGTGTTTGAATACCTGTATTTCAAAATATCTAGTATATTGCTTAAAACACGATATTTTAAAACATTTAAGTTTGTAAGTGAAAATTCTTGGTGGAAGTTCATTTTAATTTATTATATAAATAAATGACGAGTGATACTTTAATCCACAAATTTGGAATCTCGCTTTCGCGACATCTTCGAGACTGGTCTCGTCTTGTCTTCGAGACTGGTTCGAGGCTGGCCACCAGCCTCGAAGATGTCGCGAAAGCGATGAAACCAGTCACTGGATATTTTAGTATACGTAGAATACAAAATTTGATGTATCTTTCGTATTTTCTAAGAAAATGAAATCATTTTTAGCTATAACAGGCCTAAATTTATAATTATTTTTATAAATTATGAAAAATAGATTATTATTAACAGTATGTTTGTTAAATTTGCACGTTTAAATACCAGTATTTTACAATGTATCGCATTTTGCTTAATGTTACACGATCTTACAGCGCCGTAAAGGATTTTTTTAGTATAGTCTTTTGAGAGTAAATATTTAAGGCTTTGGTCTGATAACAAGTAAGGAAATCATACGATTTGCCCATTTTTAAACGCCGCTCTTTTTAAATCGCGCCAGTAAAAAACGTTAATTAATTTTACGTAAAAACTCAGCCAGTAATTAGTTCCGTCAAGGTATTTTTGATAAAAAAATATACTTAAAAAGTTCATAAAACTATAATAAAATTACCCTTTTCCCGAAAGATTACGCCTCTTGAAATTTAGACTTAACTTAGGTAAAGACGAAGTATTTAAGTAAAATTGCTTCTAATGATATGAAGATAAAAGATTTAATAAAAAAGTCATCGAAGCAAAACATATTTTTCTATTCTATAAGAAATGCAAGCATTTTAAATCACACAAATTGTATAGTATTTATCTTAAATTATTGGTTAAATTATGCCTTCAATAATCTTTTTAAAAAAATGTTAAAATATTTTAGTTTAAACCCTTTTTATAGAATGAGATTCTTGGTAACAAAAAGTCTACGAGGTATGCAAGAAAAGCGATTTGCTTATGAATGTTGATAAATCGAAAGTGATGGTTTTTGAAAGGGATGAAAATATAACTAAATGTGAGATCAGCGTGAACGGAGATATTCTGAATCAGGTAGAAGAATTTGTGTACCTGGGAAGTATGTTTACTAGGGACGGAAAGGCCGATAAAGATATTGAAAGGAGGGTGAGTGCCGGGAACAGGGTGAACGGTGCACTAAAATCTACTTTGGCAAACAAATGTTTATCGCAGGAGGCTAAACTAGCAGTTCACAACGGAGTTCTAGTTCCAACTCTTATGTATGGGAGCGAAGTATGGAATTGGAAAAATAATGATGAAAGTAGGTTGAATGCTGTCGAAATGCGATCCTTCAGGCAAATGTGTGGTAAAACGATGTATGATAGGTGCACAAATGTCGAGATTCGTGAAGTGTGTAAGGCTGAGACATGCATTATTGACAGAATCAAGAAAGGGGTGCTGCGTTGGTTTGGACATGTAGAGCGAATGGACAGCGAAAGAACGACTAAAAGGATCTACGATGCAAATGTTGATGGATGCAGAAAACGAGGAAGACCGAGAAAGACATGGCACGATCAAGTCCATCAAATACTTGAAGATGGACATGTCAAAAGTAGGAATAATCGGCGTGCGTTCATGAGAAGATGTATGAATGTAGAGGAAGCGAGGTCTGTATGCCAAGATATAGTGTTATGGCGTTCTATCCTCTCTGCCTACCCCTACGGGGAAACGGCGTGATAGTTTGTTGTTGTTGTTGTTATGTTTTTTTAAGAAGAATTTATTGTTAGTATTATTTTTTGCAGTATGTTTTTAATTAAAAAAATATATTCGTATCGGCAATCAAATGGTCGTTATAATTATGATAATGAGATAAGAGAAGAATAAAAAGTAGAAACACGGTTTATTCATTTAGATTTGAAATGTGATGTAAATTAAATGAACAGTATTTGTCCGATCGGATGAAAAATACTGTTCCACAGACTTTAATATTCCAATCTCAGTTGTAATTTTCTATAAAATAAAATAAAAAGGTGTCGCAACGAGACGGGTGAACACATGGTCACCGGATTTTTTATTGCATTTTAATGAGCATTTTACTTTCCATTTAAAAATGAGTCACCGGAATAAACATTTGTTTTACTGGTGGTTAGAATTTTACTATAATTTAAAACAATGGCTAACTGCTGGAATTTCAAACAATAACTTTACTAATCCAATATTATAAATCCACCCCCAAAAAAAAACTATGAATTTTGGAATATAAGTAATTTTTAAAAGTGTTTTTTTAAAACTTTTTTTGCACCAAAATACGCCAGGAGGCCCGTGATTTACCGCGCAGGACATGAGACATGAGTTTGAAAAAATAAAAATGTGTTTTCTCCGGGGATCGAACTCTGAACATTATGTGTGTAGGTCAAGCGTAATTACCACAACACTACAGAGCCCGCCAACGATAATTTTAATAATATGATCCAACAGAGATGAGAGATTACGATGAATTATTTCACCTACATCCTGAAGTTAAGGTTATCTAAATTTTTGTAGACAAGAACTGATTTAACCTCCTTGGGAGTTATCAATATTAATGTATTACAACAGAGTAAGAATTTTTCGTATTTTAAAAATAATTATTTTAATATTTTTTCTGTCCGGGTGGATTAAAAATACAGCTCTGTGTGTGAAATAGAACCAGAATGCTTTTGAGTCTATGGTTAGTCTCAGGAAAAATCCCGCATAAGGAAACCGAGTGAAGATAAGTGCGCCTCGTGTAGTGGTTGACACGTTCGCCTACCATGTTTGAGGTTCTGGGCTCGATTTCCGCCAGGGTATACGTGAAATATTAGTAAACAATGTTTTCAGTATGTCCAAACGTTTGGAGACAGCCTGGATATCCTCCCTAGGGAGTAATTAAGATCTAAATTGATTGCCACAAAGAGGGAAATCATTTTTGATAAGGAAATATGGCAGTCAAGGCATTTAAAGGGCTTATGACTTGCCATCGGCTTGTTGCTTATTGCATATTGTATATTCATAACAGAGATGAAAAACATTTTAGAGAAGGTAATATCGAAGTCTAGGCATCTACAGGGCTTATGACCTGTCATTGGCTGGCTGATTTAAGTGGCGACTTTACACACTGTGTAACATAAAAAAAAATAGAAAAAATAAAATTTTCTAGCGCTGCCTAGTATGAAGGTGAAATAATGAATTTACGCGAATCTCACCCGCATAAATAAAAGTTTCAGCTCTTTAACTTCACAAACATCAACAGATGAAATAATTGAAGGGATATAGAGGTTCAAGTGTGGCAGAATGGTGAATGTTACACCGTGTAAAGTGGCCACTTAAACCAGCCAATGACAGGTCATAAGTCCGCAGATGCCTTGACTTCTATATTACCTTCTCTAAAATGTTATTCGTCTCTGTTGTAATATGTTCATATTTGAATTTGTTTCGATTGAAGTTTTTGTTGAAATTATGGATAAAAAGAGCAGATTTAAATAGCTAATTTTTTTAATGAAACGCATATTTTTAAATTTAAAAAAATATGTATTTGCGTTCTTATGATTTACCCAAATATTTAATTTTGAGGGCCATTTTCAACGAGTTGTAAATAACTCACTTTTAGAAAATGGGAATCGAGCTGGCGTGGAGTGGGATTCAAACCACGGACCTTCGGTCCGTGAGTCCGAGACACTAGCAACGGGACCACAACCCGATTTAAATATCTTCTATACTTCTATTACAATTTTCTCAATTTTGTTTGCGTTAAAAAAATTGTGTTCTAATAAATATTAGCACTTATTTAAAAAAAAAATCTATCGTATTCTTCCGGTAGCCTTTATTTAAATTAAAAATAAAATGCAAACCCACGGGCCATGCGTTTGTTGGATATTTTTTTGTGTTTTCGTAATTCTGTTATTTGTGTTTATAACTTATGTATACCTTTTGTAAAATGCAAAAAAAACATAAGTAAAAATAAATAAATAAAATGTCCCGCAGATACAAAGCACATTGGCGGTTGAAAATCTACACTCTATTTACAGTTAAGTTTAATTTAGACACAATTTTATTATTTTGTATATTTGATTATGAATATCATCGGCCTTGCGGTGTAATGGTCAGCGCGTTTACCTACCATGCGAGAGGTCTCGGATTCGATTTCCGACATGGTTGAAATGAAATATTTATTTAAAAGGAGTTTTCACACTAGAATATTTCAGTCTCTGGACTGGTACCCGAAGCGTGAGACTGGTCACCTTACCTTCATGTAACAAAATTGATCGAGATATTTATTTATTTATTTATCAATATACACGGCACGTAGTGCCTTTTACTTTGCAAACAATACATATTGTGTAGAAATAAGCACTTAAAACAATACAGTAGATAAACTAGGAAAAAAAAGCATAAAATTATATCGCAATGTTTTCATTCAATGAACACGCTGACATATTGTGTAAAAAATAAAAAATCATTATAACGAATAAAGAAAAATCATTAAAAGGAATTTGAAAATTAAAAAGTACGAAAAATGTTTTTTAAAGTTATTTAAAAAAAAGAACAGGTAGGTATATCTTTAATCTTAATTACATTGAACAAAAAAAATACAAAATTACAAAATCTAAGATTAAGAGAAAAAATGCTTTTTTTTAAAGTTAAAAATAAGAATCCAAAAAACATATAATATAGGTTCACAAAAATATACAAAAACTAGAAAAAAAGTAAAGAGGAAGCAATTAAAATTTTAAAAATATAATGTGGGTACATAACTTAAGCTTGACAAATGTAAGTCTCTAATCTTTGAAATAATTAAAAAGAGTTAAAAAAAGAGAAATATGCTGCGATTGGTGTACCAATCCAGTGCCCTATGAACCATTAGGTGCGGAAAGAGAATGATGATGATGATATAATAAAACTAAATTTGTGTAATGTATGTTTTAATATTTACATCTGATTATTTTTTTAATGTTATCTTATTTGGAATGTTTCTATTTATTGTTTTTTTTTCTTTTTGTTTCTGGATTAATCTCTATTCCATCACATGTTATTAAAATTCAATTAATTTTACTATGTATTTTTTATTCTTGCTGATTATTATGGCTTAACACGGGCACAGACTAAAAAGCCTTGATAAGTTCATGAACACGCATGTAGACGAGTGTATTTTTGAATGAATAAAATAATTCAATAACAGCGCATGTTAATTTTAAAAAACATGTATAAAAATATTAGAAAATATTTTTTCTGATTATGTTGAAAGTTAGAACAATGTTTTGAGTATGTCCAAATGCTTGCAGACTGGCTGGATTTCATCCCTAGGGAGTTATTCATGTATAAATTTGTTACATAGGCAGTTGTATCTTGTAACATAGGCAGAATGGTGAATGTTACACAGTGTGTAATGTGGCCACTTAAACCAGCCAATGACAGGGCATAAGCCGTGTAAATGTCTAAACTTCCATATTCCCTTCTCAATAACGTTTTCCCTCTCTGTTGCGACAAATTTAAATTTGAAAGTTTGAATTTCGATTTTAGGTTTGTATTTTATTCGGGATTACTTTATTTTATTAGCATACTTAAATAGTCCTTACGGCGTTCACCGAAGTGCAATTATCGCATAAATTAATCCTTCGATTCCTACCCCGCTCGCCATTGGTCAGGCACCGTTCGCCAAGTATAATATAGCAAATAGACACTTATTGCCAGGCGGTAAATCCTAAATTCGCTCGCACCCACCACCTGTAATAGAGACAGGCCCGGAAGGGGTAGTGGGATGATTACTTTCGGCTATAAATAGCTGGACAGACGTCGGTCACAAATCAGTTGTCATCGATAATCAGCGCACTGCATTAGACCTGTCGTCTGATTTTTTGTTTTGTTTACATTTTTTGTCGCGACAATTAATAACGCTAGAATTGATTGAAAACCGCGAAGTGTTGTGAAGTTATTTGTGTATCTACTACTAATCAGATATGAGTTTGAGAAGTTTACCAGATTCCGAAACCGGTATGGCTAGGAATCCGTACTGGGCCTCTATAAGTCAAGAATGGGATAAAAATTCGGTAGATTTAGAGGACGCGAAATTGCATATGGAGATTTTGCAATTCTTTCCTTGTCCCTTCGTGTTCGCCGACCGCATCGCCGACTGTCGCGCCGACATCTCGCCGCCCGCCTCCTTCAGCATCCAGACCTTCCTGCGCCACTCCATGAGGTCAGGGATGCACCCTCAGTTCTTCGCCAACAGGAAGTTCGTCGCGGGGCTCGATGCACCGCAATCCATACCCTGGTGCGTCAATGTTCCCCATTGCGACCGGCACGAGGAAGTCGAGGTCCGGCGAGAGGAGCCGGCGCCACCGGCTCCCGACCCCGCCCCCGCCCCCGCCCCGGCCGCGAGTCCGGACCGATTCACTCTGAGCCGAGCGCTGGAGGCCCGCAAGAAAGACAATCCCGGCGAGGGCCTCGTGGAAGTCTGCGCCTTCATAGACGATTTTTTCGGCTCCATCGACGATGTCGCCGGCCCTTCCAAACCGAAACCCACCGAGGACAATCAGGTCGTCGACATCAGGATCGGGCTGAGTCACGACATCTCCGGCCTGGACTTCGATGACTCCAGCGACGGCTTCAAGGCGCTCGCCGACAGCGCCAAACCCGCGGGCGAAGAACGCAAGTCGGACCGCTCTGATTCCATAGTTGCGGACTGTTTCGAATCTCGGGGATTCGATAGCGTCGGAACTCGCCACGACGATTTCGAAGACAACGCCGACACTTCGCAGCCCCTGCTGTCCGACTCCTTCCCCCGGAGGCGCGTCGTCTTCGATAGAGTCGTTCAACAACACTCCGCTATTAAGAAAGAATGCGTCGGCGACTGTGTCGAATGCGGAAACCCCGTCGAACGTTTTTCGCAAGTCATCGAAACTGCCTTTGAATTTGAAGATCACTTCGCCACTCGCTCCATGTCCGGCTGCTCGCACCTGAATATGTATAGAATAAGTTTGTACGAGCCCGAAGACGAGTCGGCGCGGCCCAACTTCGATAGGGTTAAGCGCAGCTGGCGAGAGCTCGCCGACAGCATTCCTTACAAAGCTGAAGAGAAAACAGTTCACCCCGACGTCAGCGTCAGTGTCCCGGACAACGACGATTTGGATTATCAGTTTTTCGTCATCGGAGCGATCAACTCGAACAACAGTGACCATTTCAAAGCTCCGGACACCTCATCTACCCCGGACTCTGTACAGATAAAGAAGCTGAACCTCCCGAATCCATTACCCGCTGACGGTAGGCATTACATCGCCGATGGGCACTGGCTGGAGGCCGAATCCTCCGATGATTTTATGAAGGGGCCTGAGGCATACGCAGACGCCCCGCCGGAAGTTCCGGATTTATCAAAAACATACACAATTTTATCAAATTCTTCCATGGACCTTGACTTGCCCCCGTTCAGCCCATCTACCGAAGAGTACTTGATAAGGAATCTTAAACTCGAAGTCTCTCCGACCAAATCGATAGGCAACCTTTTCCCTAATCCCGAGAAGTTTCGACCCGACAGTCCGATTGTGAAGTGCAAGTCTACCGTGGACATAGGTGATAATTTGATAAAGACAAACACCCTTTTTCAAAGAGAATGCGATGCGATTAGCGAAGTCCACGAAAAGATCGATGTCTCCGAGTTGAATTACGATGAATATCAAGAAATTGCCGAAGAAGCCATATCTTTGGAAGACAATACCTCCCCTACTCTGGAGAGCACCGCTTCTTTCCATACAATTATCAACGATTCCTTCCATCGAGACTTTCCGAGTGTTAAAGACAGAGTGGAATTTTACCAGCAGAGTATTAGTTTGCCTCTTGATGTAAACTCTCCTGGGAAATCAAGATATGAGGTATCACCTTAAGTATTTTATTTTTGATTATTTTAAGTATGTGTAATATTTTTTACATCTCATTCGATTCATTTAATTATAATTTTCGTTTTCGCATTATAATTCAACATGTCTTAGCTTTCTGCTACTGTCCATTGTGTCATTTTATATTTAATACTGCTTGCGTGAGATTTTTTTTATTTTTATTACTTATGAAAAAAGTTTTCTCTCCTTTATGCCATTGAGATGGTATTTTCTTTTTAATATTCAAGTCCTAGCGTGGCATTTATTTATTGCGTTTTAAAAAGAGAAACAAAAACAAATTCATAGATGTTATAGCAAAACCGATGCTTATAACATTATTTTTTAGCAGATAATACTTATGTTAACCATTTGGATTGTGTGAGTCAGATTCATTATTCTGTTGCAATGGGCTAAGTGCGCATTTGTAACTTAATCCTTTTGAAACATACACATACTAATTTTAAATAAAATATCAATTATTACTCGTATCTTACTTAATATCGAATATGTTCAGGACAAAGGCTTCAAACCACTTAGTTAGAAAAAGCGGTTTATTTATTTTTACTTTAACTAATTGCGTAGATCTTATACACATTCTTGCTGAAAGATTTAAGTCAACAGACATCAATTTGCAGTTCAAATTCTTTTCTAGACTTGCACTTAGTTAAAAACACATTTGAAATAATGAAACTGTATTTTCCAGAATGCATTTTATATTGTTAGTTTTTATTTTACATTTCATATATTGTATATTATATTGACTTGATACTTTTGTAAAATCTATTAATTTTCTAACTTGTATGTTTTCTAATATCTCATTTTATCAGAAACATTATTGTATAGGAAGATATGTTCAGAAGTTATCATAAAATTATTTTTATAAGCATGCAAGATATATTAATTTGTATTGTTAAAATCATGTTGTACATTTTCCACATATTTGACTATCTTAATTACATTGTAATTATTTACCTGTACTAAGCCTTTATTGTATGCTTTCGACAAATGTACTGTTCAATTAATTACCTGTATTTATATCTTATTTAATAAATGATTTATCAAAATATACCTTTGTTTATATTATTTCCTATTTTATTTATCGCATCCATGTATGTATTTTTATAAGCATGCAAGATATATTAATTTGTATTGTTAAAATCATGTTGTACATTTTCCACATATTTGACTATCTTAATTACATTGTAATTATTTACCTGTACTAAGCCTTTATTGTATGCTTTCGACAAATGTACTGTTTAATTAATTACCTGTATTTATATCTTATTTAATAAATGATTTATCAAAATATACCTTTGTTTATATTATTTCCTATTTTATTTATCGCATCCATGTATGTACATATTACAAAAAATATCAAAACAAATTATTTATAGTGTACAAAATATGTAAAAATTCATATAAATAATTTAGTAACACGAACACAAAACACATCAAAATAAATGTAAATTATTTGGTAGCAGTTGTATTGTTTAAATGCATGGTAAAAATGTAAGTATAAGTTGTGAATAATTATGAGTGATTACAATATGTGTGGTCAATCGATTATAAGATCTGAGTGCAGGCTTTCCGCTTCAACAAATAAATATCTTATTTTGTTTTTCATGTGTTGCTAACAATTTTTTTCTTTTTTCGCAGCCTCCGGAGAATGACCTGCAGAAAAACTCAGCCGACCGGGTTTTGTCGGAGCACCAATTGAGGGTACAGAGGTCACTACAGAAGTTAAACCTTCCGGACTGGTGAGTCATAGATAGCTTTGAGTAATAGATAATTTTCCGAATTAATATTAATAACGAATGGCGGCCTCCGTTGTGTAATGGCTAATGCACATGATTACGCACAGAAGGTTCCGAGTTTCCCGATGACAACACAAAAAGATATGTAATTTTTCCCAACCGTGTGCTGTAATTTACTGCCGTTATTGGGCTTCCTGGCCTGTTGTGGTGCAAAAAAAAACAAAAAAGAAAATACATTGGCACATCTCATTTTTATAGGAAAGCAGTAACACCCACACTCGCGCTTTCTGTAAGTTTACATTCATTCCTAAAAACAAAGGCACCAACATTAAGTTGTGCCATCTAGTTTTAAAATGTTTTCAGAAATAACAATGGCATAGTGATATGCAAAAGCATAGTGTGCCTCTAAAACAAAAATTATAGTAAATTGTCATTTTTGCTTAAGGCCATATAAATATTGTGTTTAAATAGTTGTTTTTAGAGCATTTCAACGACCTACACTCTTGCCAGAAGGGCAACATGGATTTGGACAATAACCTAGACGAGGAAATAAATAAATTAATCTCAGCTGATATAAGAGAAGCGATATTCGAAATAAAATAGTGGCTGTGCAAACCTCGAACGAATTGAGTAACAGTTATTGAGGAAAATAAATGATTTATTCCATACATTCAAAATGTGACAGAAACAATCACGAAGATTCTTAACGAACATAAAATTAAAATCCCACTCCAGGTACAAGAACTCCCCGCTCCCCCAGCAGGGCTTCCTTCTCAAGAAGAGGGGCTCAGACGCCCGTCCCGGCCAGGGCTGGCCCGCGCCCGGCCTGTCCAGCAAGACCACCTCGCTGGGCTCGCTGGGGGCCGGCGCCCCGCCCCCTGGCGCACACTCCCCTCTGGCGCTTGCCCCCCAGCCGTACGCCTTTACGCGCTGGTCCACTAGCCGCCTCAACTCCAACCAGGTAAGGAAGATTATTTAAACTCGGGTGTGCCTATTCTTAGTTTTTTTTTAAACCACTATGTAGGTTTTTGGTGCCTACTATAACAGTTCAATTCAGTTAGTATTCCCTTTCCGCAACTCATGGTGCATAGGGCACTGCATTGGTACACCAATCATTGCGTGTCTTCATTTTTTCTACATGAAGGTAGGATGACCAGTCTTACACTTCAGGTGTCGGATCAGGGAATATGAAATACCCCAGTGTAAAATCGAATTTGAAAATAAAAATTTCATGTCAACCACGTCTGTTTGATTTTGCTGTATCTCAAAATGTCAAGTTTGGACCTAACTGAAAACACATCCCGACCCAAATGCAGTGTCCTATGCACCACTTGATGTGGAGAGGGGAATTACGATGGTGACATAGTTCAACAATTGTATTTGCTGTCCTATTATTACATTTGAACAAATCTGATGTTTGTATCCCGATGCCCCGCAGACATCTCCGTGCTCGTCGGCGCGCAGCAGTGTGCGTGGCAGCGGCCCCCCTACCCCGCCCTCGCCGAACGCGCGCCCCCTGCGCCCCGCCCGCGCCCCCTACCTAGGCTGGAGGAGCCAGGAGCGCCTGGCAGCCCCCAGGACCCCGCATGAAAGGTAATTTAACTTTTTGAATGCTTAATTAAAAAAACGTTTTTAAAATGTGTTTTTTTATCTGAATTATCGATTGAACTGCCTGTATGCATATCTTGAATACTTTTATTGTTTTGCGTCCAGATTAGTGTAATGGAATATACGCAAGTAATACCGAACTGATCAAATTCAATCTTACAACATCTTCGATATTTGCATTTGTGAAAGAATTAGAAATAAGCTTTGCCGGACAGTAATCAAATTCCTTCATGAAATGGCTTCGATGGACCTCTGTATTAGGGAAAATGCATGTCAAAGAAAATCTACTCTTCGGTAAGCATTTGATTCAGGTAGAGTAAAACTTGTCAAACTCCGGCGCTGCTCAAACACTGGGTTCGGAGATTCCGCTTTTGCTGTAGCCGGCCGCTCTGCCCTGAACCAATTGCCTTCAGACTTGCGAATCATAAACAGTCAGTACTGAAGTAACTGAAATCCGAAAGTAGCTTTCAATTTAATTTTTTTTTTTATACGTTATATTTTACACGTAAAGCTACTAAATACAGGGGTTTTTGAACCCCTGTATTTAGTAGCTTTACGTGTCATGTACAAGGCTAAGGTACTCGGAGGACAATCGTTTGTGTTTATCTTGGGTTTATCTTGGAAATGGTATGTACGATCACTGATTTTGGTTTATTACCTATATGAGTCCAATCACCATTGTTGCAAAATCAAAGAACAATGGCGCGTGAAAACTACTTTTAAGAACAGTGTGAATATCTGTTAAGGATATTCCATCTTTCCTGCATTCTGCTTCAAGATTATGGCGTTGTTAACTGAAAAATGAGCACTGAAATTACAGATGTTTGATACTCTGTGAAGAAATATAATCGCATGGACAATAGTCATCATTCCTTAATTTAAACCTATATAGGTAACTTCTCATGGCTCCGTGACCGGTAAAAATTTGGGTTGTTTTGAAAGTACTTTGGTGATGATGACGGAAGTTTGTTGCATCAGCCAGCATTGGGTTTAGTGATTTTACCTGTAGAAGAAGCGCGGTAATGATCCTTCCAACGCTGTTGCGTATTTTGTTTTATACAGCGTTTAGCAAGTTTCGGCTCTTGCTCGTTCATCTGCTCTCTCATTTCCTATTTAAATAATCATCCCTCTGCTTTTAGATGCTTGATTTTATTCTGAATATCTACAATGAATGGATTTACCGACCCTCCCTCCCCTGGGAAGGTCAAGTTGTTCACAGAAGAGGGCATAATTGAGCGTTTGGCCATAAGAGAGCAGCTCATAGTAGAATATTCCCTGCCAATCCCACCAAACACACAGTAACACCTTCCTGGCCGTCAGCCTTGGCTTGGCCACGGTCCGGGCCGCTTCATTGGCTTTCGATCACGATCTCTGTCGCACCCATTTTTCATCACCAGTCACCATCCGCTTCAGAAATGGGTCGATTTTGTTGCGAATGGTTCAAAACGGTTTTATGATCAATATTCAGCTGCTGGGCAATGCTAGGACTGCCAACATGACGGTCTATCTTGATACTTTCCATGATTTTCTTAACATTTTCGACAACAGGCCTGCCAGAGCGTGGTGCATCATTCACCTCCACTACAGCGCAGCACGAACCGAAAGAGTATCGGCCCTGTATACATCGCAAAAAAATTTGTTTGCTATCGACACGTTTTTCTCTTTCAGGTAGTAAAAATGTAAAATATGGCAAATTTCTTCCTCTGAGACCTCCATACTCAACGAATAACCTCCATACTGAATTGACCAAGCGCAATACTGTCAAAAAAGCGTTTGTAGTATACACTCACACCTTTACAACGCCGTATTGTATGATCTGATGTGACCAATAATGAATGAGATAAACTTAGTTGAAAAAAAAGGGCTCTATAAAATTTTGGGATTATAAAAGAACCCGTTATGAAGTTTAAAGGCTATAGATTATATTTATGGTGTATTAAATGTAATCTAAACAGAAACAGGAGATCATTTATTGTTCTCCCGTTCGATGGTAATGGAAGAATAAAATTAATCATTTACTAAATACGGGGACGGGGATACCTTATTTCTGTTTTATTTCTCACCTACCTTCCCCCCAGGTTGGCCGTGTCCCTCCTTCCCCCCAGCCCGCCCCCCGCGCCCAGCGTGTCTGCTGAGATCCAGTCCAGCATCAAGGAGGTGACGAGCGCCATTGTCCATTACGTCAGTGGACTGGAGCCGACTGTTCCAGAAGGGCGGAACAGTCCGAGGCTCTGTTGGGTCGAAAGCTCTTTTGTCGGTGAGTAATTTATTTAATTTGCTACTCAGCAAGGACGAGAAAAGAAGGAAGTTAATTTCTTTTATGTTATGGATTTTTACAGCTATTACACAACAATAAATAGAAATGTGTCAACAAAACTAGAGCCAATTGAAAAACTTCACATTTAATCCAACAATATTAGGGTTATTCAATTAATCTATCATATAAAGTTATCTAATAACAAAAATTGTGTCCATTTTTTTCCAAATGAAGAGAACATTATCATTCCTTTGGTGCATAGGGCACCTAACGGTGCATAGAGCACTGAATCGGTACACCAATTGCAGTGTATCTTTATTGTTTTTGTAACATGACGGTAAGATGATCTGTCTTACGTTTGAGGTACCAGTCCAGGGACTATGAAATATTCTAGTGTTAGAACGTTTTTTTTAAATAAATATTTGTTATTCATGTCGGGAATCGAATCCGAGACCTCGTGCATGGTAGGCAAACACGCTGACCACTACACCATGAGGCCAACAAGTACTACATACGTCCGTGAGCTTTGTAGCTGCACGATGATTGGTTATCTAGCTTTCATATATCAACTTTAAAATACCTAAATTTTGTAGTCTAGAATTCCAATCGTCTATACGCTTAGTAGCTGCAAGACGTGTTGTAATCGTACTCCTTTTTATTATTCATATTATTTTTTTTTTAAGTATCATTAATACACTTAATTTATTTGTCAATTTTTAAAATGTGTAAATGGGGGCTAAATTTCTAACTGTATGCGCTCTGTAGCTGCAAGACGTCCTGTAATCTAGCTTCTATCTGTTATAATTTTTGATGTTAATTGAAAACGAGGAACTAGAATCCCAACCGTCCATGCGCTCTGTAGCTGCAAGACGTACTGGGATATTTATTAATTGTTCAGCGCCCTTGAGGTGATTTTCACAAAAATGGCGCTATATAAATTATCCAACTATATATATATATATATATATACTTCTACGCATTGTTAATATTTTTTTTAAAATATGTATTTCGTATGATTTATCCAAATATTTGAGGACCATATTTTATGAATTGTAAACATCCCACGGATGGAAATCAAGTTGTGGTAGCGCGAAGTGCGAACCTCGGACCGTGAGTCTGCGACGCCTAGCCACAAGACCACGACACGGTTCAAACTTTTTCACAAATTAACATGTATTTCCCTCAGGCACAAAGCCTCTCGAGTCGCCCCAGACCCCCGTGGTGTCGCAGCCTTCTCCGGCTCGAACGCAGGGCCGCCCCCTGCAGCTCGACCTCCAGGCCGACATCGCGCACCCCACCATCGCCAGCACCACCTTCCAGCACGGTGAGTACATCACCACCCTGACGTGAAACCGAGCAGCGCGACTCCGGCCGCCGACACTTGTGGAAAGACCCAGCCCAGAATAAAAATGAAAAGAAATATAGTCTATTGACTCACGCATCTGACGCTTGATATTTATCAGTTACTCACATGTTTGACATTTGAAGTTGTTTTATCACATTTGACTAAGAAACGATATGATCAAATGTTTGAAGGTTGGATATAATTTTTTTTAAATCTGTAGTTCCAACTTGTTTATTTCGCATCGTTCTTTTCTCATTCCATAAGCATAGCGGTGGTTTTTTTGCAAAAGGCTTTGTGTTACAATATTTTTTAACACAAACGAGTACATTAGCAAAATTATTTGAAGCTTTGAGAAATTACTAATCAAACATAATTTTATAGAGTTACCCATTTAATTGTGAATTTAGTTAACAAAATTTCAAAATTTTCAATCAAATAAGCTACATATATTATGTAGGTCCTGTTTGTTTGATACTAATTTGGGCATATCACAAAAACCCTTTTTTTATTTTAATTTGTGAAAATGAAGCCATTTTGATTGAAGATCATTTTACATGACCTCAAATTGTGAGTTTTGACAGAATCAAAAATTAGTATACAGATCCATCTATTGTGACATCAACCAAATGCTCAGATAAAATTTCATCGTCGAACAAATGCCAAGATTGCAAAGATGTTGTTAAAATCAAAATAAAATGATTCAACGCTTTGTTTAAAATTACCCTCGATTGCAGATTAGTTTCCTTGGTATCAATTTTCATATTTATTCTCGGCTGCGTCATCCAAAAACACCAATTCAACCGGCTGTAATGGCTGTTTTTTGTACAACTATTTCAATAAATGTTACGTAGTTATATTGTATGTTTAGCGCAAATCGTTTTACCACATGTTTTTATTGTAAAACTCGTGCAGCTTCTCACTTTCGCTATTGTCTATACTGTTTTATCATTTGTTCATCTTAGAGTTTATTGTTTGTCATCTAGAATATCATTTCTCAATCTCGATGTTACAACCTGTTAAGTACAGACTCGCTCACTAGAAATACATTTTTAGTCTATTGTGAATGTAGATTTTGCGAAGAGATACGCTTTCAATCTTTGTATTTGATGAGAACGTTCTTACAGTGCCAAAAATGCTCTTCAAATGCTCGCTTGACAGTTCTAATTACTCCCAAATCGAATCCACAAAATGTTGATTCCGTAAATTGAGAACTTTGCTATTAGAAAACATTGTACGGCTTGTATAAGTAACACAGATTTAGGTATGCAGAATTACATCTATGGTGTATGTATATCAATTTCTATTTCGTTCGTACGAAAAAATCATAACATCAAAAAAAAAATTTACCGATTCAATTAAAAATGTCAGGTTACAGTTCTTAAGAAAATTGTATGAGTTGAGGTACAGTGGCTAGTGACGTGGCTTGGGGATCAATTTAAAATATTATTATATTAATTTCGCAGGTTGTGATATTAAAATGATTGAGAAATGGTGATCTAGAATAATTATTAAATGTGTAAATAATTATCTCTGTGAATTGTGAGCCTACGTTATCCCAATCTAAAACTGGTTGCGTACAATTTTAATGAGTAAATCAAATAGCAAGATATTTCTGGAAAGCTATTCATCAAAAAAGTTCACAGTTAGCATAGATAATTGTTTATTTTTCATTTTTATCTGTATTTCCATACTTAAAGCTGATGTGAGATTAAATTATTGAGACTATAATCAAATAATCTTCTATCAAGATGATCAACCTGACCCACGGATGAATCGATGGCAACATGAAAAATTGCTTTATAGTATAAATATTTCATTTTGTAGTTGGGTACCACGTGCGCTAAATATTACATTATTGGATGGAAGAAAATATAATGCAAAACGTCTGTAGCCTGTAGATTATAGTGCTAAGGGCACTTATGTAGCAATGGTCTTAAGCCTTAATAAATATTATATCCGATTGATTTGTTTCTCAATAATTTCATCACACATTGAAATAATTTATTTGACAATCGTCTGTGCTTCTAATTTATTTTTTTAAGTTTACATTACGATTCATTGTAATTTTTACTATTTTTGTACACTATTTATGGTCTTCTACGAGCAATGATACTTGCTGTAGCATTAGATCAACAAATGAATATTATTTTATTTTATTATTGCAATTTCCATTTGCAAATTAAGTTTACACAATTCTTTATATATTATATTACATTATTATAAAGCAAATCTTTAATATTACGGTTATATTTACGGTATATTGTAGCTCTTTATATTCATGTACATAAAACACTCTCCTAGCTAAAGTATAAATAATTACCATAATCCAAACACTGAACAATTCATTTAGGCTTCAATTTTTATAATCGCCAAATGAGGCAGAAACATTTTTTTATCTAACAGAGTTATCTTTTCATTTCTTTCCAAGTTGCTGATGCAATTTCTGAAAAAAAATTACTAGAATTATCGTCAGCTTTTCAATTGTTTTGCGTTGTTTCACCTTCCAATCCACTTATCGTCTTTTGCTCATCATGTTATTGTCCACTAAAAAGTGACTTATTATTTATTTTTTTTTACAGTTAAAATATTCATTAAACTTTTGTACAATATGTGCACATTGACAAGCTTATTGTT
This sequence comes from Micrasema longulum, assembly GCF_059751315.1. NCBI lineage: Eukaryota > Metazoa > Arthropoda > Insecta > Trichoptera > Brachycentridae > Micrasema > Micrasema longulum. Next base: position 10,542 of record NW_028277946.1, on the reverse strand, counting down.
TTAAGCAATATTTTCCAACCAATCAACAACAGACTGCTGTAAGTTGGTCAAGGTTTGTAATCACCAATTTTACAGCTGTTACTCAGTACATAATGTGTACATCGAAAATGGATTACTTCTAATATTTAATATTTATAATATTTCTTTATCATTTTACATGATGAGATAAGGAATGTACAATATGTGGGATAAGTACTTACTTAGTTTGGAAGGAGACAAAGAAATTGTAGAAAAGTAGAGTTCTAAACTATGGCTATTTTGATAACATGCTTATGGCTAATACGGAGAAAAACCATTCTGACCACGAAACTATAAACCAAATAAAAAATTTGGAACACGGTTGTTCTATGCTATAAAGCTTAAGGGCTTCTCTAGAGAATTATTACTAGAGAGGTTCTAAAGATAGTTTCAAGCGTTTCTTCATTCCCCATGTTCGAAATTAATATATTCAATTTATTAGTTTGAACATTTATTTTGTTAGTGGCCGTGAACCTCTTGATGAATACTTTAGCTATGAACCTTTTTGAAAGTAAATAACTCGCATATGCTGTGCGTATTATTAAGTTTGAAATTTTATTTCTGTTTAAATCACCATATGATTTACAAAGAATAATCTTTTATTCTTGCAAGTAAATTATACAGGTTCTGATTGCTTTTTTCCAGTTATTTTGTTTCAATTAATTACAAGATGTTTCGTTTTAAAATCACAATCACATTCAGATCATCTTCATTTTTAAGCTCGTATCGAGATAAAAAGGAATGATGTTTTCGTTTTAAAATTGTCTTTCCACATCTCGAATCAAAATACATTATTGACGCAATCAGAAGTTATATTATTTTCACAACACTTTGGCTGGGAGAGATAAAAATGCATTTAACAAAACTGTTATATTTATTGTTAAATTGTTTTTAAAATAATTATTACGCATTCTTAAAGAGTACAATATACATTTTAAAAGTAGTTGGATGTTTATTAGATCAGATTTTGTAATCAAATGTTCGTGTCACTATTTTGTAATCATTGTCGCAATCAATCAATCAAAACGTTTATTTCTGTTTTTATTTATTGTAATTTGTAAATACTAGTTTGTAATTATACTTTAAATAAAAATACGTAACTCTATTAATAAAATTTAATAAATTCTTGATCAAATGTTTTTCACAAATTATTTCATCAAATGTGTTTGTCACTTGTTTCTTAAACATGTTATATTTTTTGGTTTATTTCGTATCCAATTGCTTATTGTGGTTTCATTTGCACCGAAAGGAACATCGATTGAACTGGAAAATAATATTACCAAATCCTAGACATTATTACATTTTAAAATGAAAACAGTCATATATAGATTTAGATACAGCTAAGACTTTTCTACGTCATTAGAAAGAAAAAAAACAGTCTTCTCCATGACCCATAATACACAAAGAGACAGTAAGAAATTTACCATGGTCGATTTAGAAACATAATTTTTAGTATGAAAATTAAAGTATTTACATTATTATCGCTAAGGTTAAACAACTGAAAATTTTATACTAAATTTCTATTGTATTACTATTATTATTCGTTATAGGCAGACAGCCTTTTCTGATGCGCCTATATGTCGTGTCTCGTGTACTGCTTTTTGACTTCGTCTTTTTTAAAAAATGCATCCAGTCAACAGTTTTTAAACTGGTCGACTGAAATGGAATGGACACCTAGTATTGACTAATATACTTTCATAATCGGTGACCACGCACCAAGGTTCCAGTAATAAATTCACGTAATATTACTGTTTTAAAATCATTTTGATGATAATACATGCAAATTTTTTGGAATTGACTTCAGTAATGTGAAATTTTCTTTAATCTAATCTCTTTTCTTGTGCTACAATGTGTACGTACATTGGCAGGCTATTGCCGCGAAAAATATCTTCCAACCAACGAAAAATAGACTGGTGTGACTTGGTCAATTTACGGTTTGTTTATTAGGCCTGGTATCTGTAACCTGTATCCAAGTTTTTGTAGAAATTCTTTAAAAAAACTATTTTACCGACTGTAACAAGTTTATATAAGTTAGAGGAATGTATTGGGAGTGGGATCAGGTTCAGAAGGGGGCGTATTGTACATCATTCGTGCTGATAAAAAATTCAATCGATGTTCCCTCATTATTCTCAAACTGTAAAATGTGTTTTAGTCTAGTTTAGATTGTACTATCATTAGATTTTGTAATATGGAGAATTGTCATGTGTATTAATTAATAAAGATATTTTTTATTTTAATATTTCTTTTATTTTGCTTTTCACTGTTTTGTTTTGCTGTTTTCATTAAATGTTTCGTATTATTTGAACGATTTGGTGTCACGTATTGCTATTTTATCGCTTTTTTTGGATGTTAGTTGCTAAATAGGTGCGAAGGTTTTCAGGGTCACTGTTATGAATTTTAGTTGCTGTTTGTATGTATGAATTTCAATCACAAAATGGACCACAACTTTGTAGAAAAAAACTTTTTTTTTTCATATAAAAATACTAAATCAACAGACCTATTTCTTAATAAAATACATTTTTGTTGATGTAATATTTTGTATTGTCGTGATCGTAGAACAACGACGCATGTGATTTTCTTCAACTTTACATGAGCAGTGAATTTTTTTTTGAGTCAACTTTAAAAAATATATATATACAGCCTGTAACTGGGAGGGTGGATCATCGGTGGCAGAGTGATGGGGGGTAAACATTTTTTACACTTCAACTAAACATTTGTTTGAATAAAGCTAAAACTGTGCATCTAGGCCTACCTAATATCCTAACAAACTAAGTAAAAAATAAATAAAAAGTTTCCATATTCCACGGTAAAATTACCTTAAATTACAGGTTTTACTGCGCTTCTTGGTAATATTACGTAATTTTACCCCTATAATTACAGTACTCTCAACATACTGACTCCAAATAAATATTTATATTTTTAATAAATGACATATTTTGGGAACATTGATAGTTAGTCAACAAAAAGTCAAATGATCAATAATTTAAAAACATTTACAAAGTGTTACACAAATTTGTATATAAAAAATATAACATCGGTCAAAGAAAATATAAGATATTTGGTTAAGTAAATTAAAAGAAAGTGAATAAGGAGAAATGAGCAATTATTTTTTTTATATCTTAGTTATTAATTTGTTTATGTGGGACCCATGCCTCGGCTTCATGAGGTCCTGTGTTTAGCAGTGACAAATATATTTTTAAATAAACAAAATAATTATCATTCGACTCTCTCGGACCTGAATTTATTCCCGTGGATATAAAAAAATATTTATAATTCTACTAAAGGAATTATAAAAAAATAGTATTTTTAAATTGGTTTTAATTTTTATACTTAAGAAATCATCAAAGGTTCATTTTAAATCTATAATGGCTCTCAAACTGATAATAATCTTACAATTTATAATTATTCAATCAAATTAGTTAAATTTTATTGAAATATATTTCAAACTTGCTTGAAATATCATTCAGAAGGAAAACAGGAATCAGGCTCCAAAACAAAAAACGGCCAGAAGCCAACTTTAAAAAAAATGCTTTTCTATTTTATGCCGACTACCAACATAAGCAGAAAAAAAAATGAGACGTACTTAGGGAGTCCAGGGGTGCTATTCTGAAACTTCTCAACCCCCTAGGGAGTGGTTAATTTTAGGGATTTAAATTGTTTGCATGTGACTACACTTTGCTTCAAATATGGCCACATTGATGATTAAACATCAAATGATGGATGAAACTGATTAAAAAACAGAAAGAGTAAAATAAATCTTATTTATGGTGATAAAAAGAACTAGATATATCATAGTTTTAATTAAATAACTAGTCAATACAATTTGACAAGGTCAATACAACCAATACGTTGATCGCATAAAAAAATCCCAAAAAAGTCAACAGATGTCGGGCCTAAAAGAATGTGTCAAATAATGTGAAAGGACCCGCTTTGACTGGATATAATGTCGACGGCAATCCAGTTATGCCATTTGGCCTTAAACATATTTAAACATTGCTGGTAAAAACAAAAACATACCTAATTGAAGAGATGAGTGGATGAAGGCGTTATATTGCAAATTTAAAAAAAAGAAAAATGTACTTTTTTACATAGATAAAGATTTTATGTACAGCCCTTTCATATAAAACCAACTACACCATAAAAAAGTAGCAGTAAACCAATTTTGTGAGCGAATGATGGTGTGGGGACCGGAGAGTAGTAAAAATGTGTTTTTGTCTATGTGCGCAATGGACCTATCTGTGTCATGTCACTCGCCCTTTTCTGCCTCCGCCAGCATTCAAATTCACTTCATAGTATTCTTTATTTAATTTGTGAAACCACTGTATTTTCGTGTGTTCAATAAACAGAAAATTATAAGTAAATTTTATGTTACAAATATTTTGTTTCTTTATTCCTTGAGGTTAAATCTGTTAAATCCATTTAATCATATTTTACATGAACTACAAACCGCAACAAACTAGTACAGTAAATACCCCTCTACAGAGGCGTGCAATTCTAATCGATAATTGTACTGGTGTTCAAAACTTTTAACCCCAGATATGTTAACATATTACACAACAGAGATGAATAACATTTAAGATAAGGTAATATAGAAGTCTAAGCATCTACAGGGCTTATGAGCTGGTCAATGGCTGGTTTAAGTGGCCACTTTACACACTGTGTAACATTCTATATTCCTTCAATTCTTTCATCTGTTGATGTTTGTGAAGTCAAAGAGCTGAAACCTGTATTTTTATGCGGGTGAGATTCATCTAATTAAATTATTTCACCTACATACTAGGCAACGCCTGAAAATTTAATTTTTTCAATTTCCATACTTCTTCATGGACCAGGTGGATATATCAACAATATTTTGAGTATGTCCAAACAGGTCATAAGCCCTGTAGGAGCCTAGACTTCTATATTACCTTATCTTAAATGTTATATATATAAAGTGTAATATGTTAATATAAACAGGGAGTTGAATCCAGTTCTTGTCTACAAAAATTTGGACATACTCAAAATACCCAGATATGTCACATAGCACCATTATCCACCCATGTCTTCAATGAGGAACTTAAGCCCTACTGGAAATTGGATACACAAAATGTTTTCTTGCGCGCAGTAAAAGTTAGATTAATTGTATGGCAAAGTTTCTTGAAAATGTACGAAAAAAAGAATAAAAAAATAATTTAATGAAAACACACTACTTTGATTGACGTCACTGGTTCATATGAACCAACCAATGATGTGAGAGCTATGAAGGATATACGATTAGCTTACCGTAAACAGACCAATGGGAAGAACTAACAGAGAACAATCTCTGACGTCACACGCGGAGTTATTTCAGAAATACAAAACTTAAAAAAAGCATAGCGCTGATAACACGATATGTAAAAAAAAATTTTTTTTTGGCTCTGTTTAATAGTCTATTAACCAATAAAAAATTATTAAAAAGTAAGATTTAAACAATATTTTGAGTTTGTCCAAATTTTTGTAGACAAGGACTGGATTCAACTCCCTGGGGGCTGTTTATATTAACATTTTACAACAGAGATGAAGAATATTTAAGAGAAGGTAATATAGAAGTCTAGGCATCTACAGGGCTTATGACCTGTCAATGGCTGGTTTAAGTGGCCACTTTACACACTGTGTAACATTCAATTTTCAGGCGTTGCCTAGTATGTAGGTGAAATAATTCAATTAGATGAATCTTACCCGCATAGTTGCTGAATGTACATCTTGAGTGGTTTATGCTATGCATATGTGCCGCATGTAATGTATATGTTTGTATATGTTTTATATGTGCGTTCATGTGTGTGCGTGGATGGCTCGGAGTGTACATTCGGTATTTTTATTTATTTTAATTTATTACCTCCATGGAAAACGCAAATGTCAACAATTATCTTTTTTTCACTTAAAATTCTTATTTATTTTTTATTTTTTGTCACATTTAATGTTTATATCTTTTTAATTTATGAAAACTTAATTGGTCTTTTTATGTTAAAAAATTGTTGTTTTTAATACTGATTTTGTATGACTGTATGTTTTCTAAATAAAATAAAATAAAATAAAATAAATAAAATAAAAATAAATAAAGGTTTCAGCTCTTTAACTTCACAAACATCAACAGATGAAAGAATTAAAGGAATATAGATGTTCAAATATGGGCAGAATGGTGAATGTCACACAGTGTGTAAAGTGGCCACTTAAACCAGCCATTGACAGGTCATAAGCCCTGTAGATGCCTAGACTTCTATATTACCATCTCTTAAATGTTCTTCATCTCTGTTGTAAAATGTAAGTAAGATTTAAATGTAAAAAAAAGGTTGCCATAACTTTACTGGAAACACATTAAAAATAAACATTTTTTCTCTCCTGTCAAGTGGTAAAATTTTACTTAGGAGGTGATGGATTTCCGTCGACGATATACAGCTTCTAGAAAATTGTGTGGATATGGAAATCACAAATATTATGTTCTGTTTGTTATTAATAAATAGCATTGGTGATCATGTTGACTATTTATCTTCGTTCGCAAATTTCATGCAGTAAGTTTTGCACTTTGTGAAGAATCTCTGTGGTAAGTAGATACTTATTTAAAAATACATCACAACTCTGCTAACCCTAATTTAAAATATCTGCGTACCTAAAAATTACTAACAAATAGTCATACCTAGCATGTATAGTAAATTTATGTACGTTAGTGAAAATTCTCAGAGGAAGTCCATTTAAATTACAGACAGACAGAGAGGATTGAACGCCATATCACTATCTTTGCATACAGACCTCGCTTCCTCTACATTCATACATCTTCTCATGCACGCACGCTGATTATTCCTACTTTTGACATGTTCATCTTCAAGTATTTGATGGACTTGATCGTGCCATGTCTTTCTCGGTCTTCCTTGTTTTTTGCATCCATCAACATTCCCATCGTAGATCCTTTCGCTGTCCATTCGCTCTACATGTCCAAACCAACGCAGCACCCCTTGATTTTGTCGATAATGCATGTCTCGGCCTTACAGTTCACGGACCTCGACATTTGCACCTATCATCCCATTTCGACAGCATTTAAAAGTAGAAATAAAAGAAAAATTAAATTAAAATCCTCACATTTGGAATGACCCGTGACCGCTTCATCGTATTTGCCACATACTAGTATTGTTATAAATATAAAAGAGGGTGGATTGAAAATTTTAAAATGGTAATGGAATTATCAGGGTTCCTTTCAAATTTCATTTTCCTACCAAAACACTTTCGAGAAAATTTCATAAATTGATTTTGGATTAGATTTAGTCTCAAAAGGATTCAATCAGATCTCAATCAGGCCTTTTATCAGATTTTACAAAAACAAAATTGTTAATGCCGCCTGGCTTTGAAAGAAAAATCTACTCCACCACAAATTAGTTCTTTTAAAATAAATTATTGCTTTCTCAAATATTTACAACTTATTTAAACTGAGGTTTATTGGAAAAAAAATACCTTGAAAAATATTAGTTAGCGCAGTCGAAAATATATTAAAAATCCTTTACTATAATGGATTTTTTTTTGGTCATAATATTTTGATATTCGACTATCTGTTTTTTGAAAATATGTTTCATGAAAAAGACGATAAAATCACACATTACATCATTTTTTGCATGTAAAAAGTTGCTAGACTGTCAGTGCAAAGCAGAGTTTTTATCCCAAAACTTACGCATGGTAGCGAAACATGGAACTGACAGAGGAAAGATGAAAGTAAATGCAGTTGAAATGTGATCTCTTGGATGTAGGTGTGGAAAATCAATGTATGACAGGGTTACGAATGATGAAATCAGGCGGGAGTGCAAATTTAGGTTTTATTGATAAGATTAAGAAATGGTCACTGAGATGGTTTGGCCATGTAGAACGAATGGATGACGAAAGAATGATAAAACACATATATGACAAGAATGAATGGTAACATAGGACGAGGACGACCAAGAGCCAGACCAGACGTGGCATGATCAGATAAACCGAAATCTCAAGTCTGGTCATATCAAAAGCAGACAACTGAAGGGTATATTTGGCAAGATGAATGTGGAAGAAGCTAGAAATGTTTGTCAGGATGGACATGTGTGGTGGTCCATCCTCTGTCGACCCTTATGGAGAAATGGTCTGATGGTAGTAGTTGCAATAATATGAATGGGTTCACACACTTGACCCACTTTTTCAGACTGATAAGAGGTTTTATCGAGAACTCAGCCATTTTAGAGAGTACCAATTTTTCTGTTCCTGATGGTTATCTCCAACAGCCTCAGCACACACTGTTTTGCCTCCCGGCTTCCAGAACCAACCTGCCTCTGGTTATGCCGATTGAAAGAGCTGTCAGGCAGCCGAACATTATCACTTTGCAGATCGACATTTTCCACATCAGTGAAACTATGTTTAAGAGGCAAATACTCTTGCTATTGGAGAGTATTATACCTTAATAATGTTGGAACCATTAATCAAGAGTTCCTGGATTGATATGGTGTCCCGATATAACGGCTTAAATATTTTATGTTATTTGTAATTTTATAAATTAATCTAAATTTCAATATGAAAGCCTGAAAGAAATCTTGTTGTAATTTTAATGAAATGACTGATATTTTACTGAATAATGACAGGCAGCTTATTCTAATTAGCTAATATGCTCTTACCCCCTCTACATAATTAATCTGTAATGTTCACTTATGGAGGTCCATTATTTTTTTTAATGCGTTAACACATTTATGATGCTAGTATTTCATATTATCATTTACCCCCTATAACACTTTTAATCTTTACTTTTGTCATTATTATCTATTTACTAAATAATCACTAAAGCTAGGGTTTCCTAGGACAGCGGTGCCCGTATCTTAACGGCCGTAGTGAACGGTGATGCGGTGGACAGCCGTCATAACGGCCGCCATCATCGTTCACTACGGCCCTTAAGATACGGACACCGCTGTCCCAGGAAACCCTAGCTTTACAATAATTATCATCAAAAATACTTACTTAGCTGTCGTTTGACGCTGTCTACAGATTGGCAGTCGCCACAGAAGTCTCTACTGAACTTGGGCCTGTCCCGCCCTTCTCCGGGGTCCACTACACTAGAGGACGTGCTAGATTCTCTGCTAGGACTCCCCGCGGCGGCTCCCAGGGCACCGTCCCCTCAGACGAGCCCCAGGAGTCCCTATATGTTACTAGGATTACAGGTAACAGAAATATTACTAACATTTGTCGATTCGTATAGTTCAAACTACGCCAAATGGTCACCTTTTCCACGGCTCCACGTGTTAGCAAACAAACATACAAACGTAGATTTATTTTATTTATCCTGAGTCAAATTAAAATCAATAGTTTTTAAGAGGATCTGCGGAGACTGCAAATTTTTGAATGGTAAACAATTTGTTGAAAACACAAAACGATAGTGACACACTAATAGTAAATACCTATAGTGTGTAAAAAAGACATTGCTCTAGTGCCATAATCCAGGGAGAAAATATTGGAATACGTTAATATGAAGAAAAGTCAGAGCATGCTCCTCTTAAGCGTTTTTTTTCCAAACTGTAATTATTAAAAATATTTTGAGTTTTTCCAAATTTTTAAAGACATAGACTGGTTTCAACTCCCTGGGGGGCTGTTAAAACATATTACAAAAGAGATGAAGAACATCTTAGAGAGGGTAATTACGCCTAGCGGCATCGGTAAGAAGTTAGTCCCCCAATTGGATTTTATTATGTAGGTTCTTATTTCAAAAATAATGTTTTTAAACAATTAAAGAGTTTTTGCTCAACTGGTGACAATATGTATATGTTATGTATTCAACATATACATGGATAAATGTATGAGAGAATTGAAAAGTATGGATGTGGGAGCGAAAATGAGTAATCTTACTGTCAGTTGCCTTCTGTACGCCGATGACGCAGTCCTCCTAGCTGACAGCGAAGAGGAACTGCAATCCTTGGTTACAAAGGTTTACGAAGTGTGCAAGGAGAGTGATTTGCTAATGAATGTGCAAAAGTCGAACGTCATGGTCTTTGAAAGAAATGTAACTATGACTGAATGTAAGATTGTAGTAAATGGAGATAGTTTGAAACAGGTCGAAGAATTTGTATATCTGGGTAGTATGTTTACTAGAGATGGAAATATGGACAAGGATATTGAAAGGAGGGTTAGTGCCGGTAACAGAGTTAATGGTGCCTTAAAGTCTGTCGTAGCAAATAAGTGTCTATCGCAAGAGGCTAAATTAGCAGTTCATAATGGAGTTCTGGTACCAACCCTAATGTATGGAAGCGAAGCATGGATTTGGAAAAAAAGGGACGAAAGTAGACTGAATGCTGTTGAAATGCGATCCCTCAGGCGAATGTGCGGAAAAACAATGTATGATAGGTGCCCTAATGTCGAAATTAGAGCAGAATGCAAGGCTGAGTTAAGCATTATCGACAAAATTAAGAAAGGTCTTTTGCGATGGTTCGGTCATGTGGAGCGAATGAATGATGAAAGAACGGCTAAAAAGATTTATGATGCGAATGTGTCTGGTTGTAGAAGTCGAGGAAGGCC